>NC_068990.1:51090249-51094092 GCF_001194135.2 Octopus bimaculoides
TATATATATATATATATATATATATATATGTGGAGGAAATATATTAAATTTTAACATTAATAAAGAAACTTCTTAATGACAGACAGGAACGTGTTATATTTTGTAAACACTCTTTAAAATATGTTTAGAAAATATAATTAAAGTGATTATGTGAAGGATTATATTGAATAATTATTTTATATGTTACATATTTTATATTATGCATTATTCATATCTATCTATCTATCTATCTATCTATCTATCTATCTATCTATCTATCTATCTATCTATCTATCTATTTATCTATCTATCTAAATTATGAAATAGAGTCAAACGCAGGTGTTATTCAAATCGTTTATACTTCCAACAAATGTTTCGAAAAAGGCATTGAGATTATTCTGGAGGGAATAAAAATGATGTAAAACAATGCAATCATCTCGTCAGGGGAAAAAAAGGAACAAAACACATCAATAAGCCCTTTTAACCGAATCTGATCACCGCGTATATAAGTATATGTTGTAAGGAGAACGCTAGCAAGTTATTTTTATAAAAACCTGTATAGATTTAACGTCAAAGACAAATTACAGAAAGAGGAGAAGAAAAAAATTTACAGAAAATTAAGAGTGGTAAATATGATGCGATAGATAAATGGGAATAAAGTTTCAAAGCGTAGAAACAGATATATGTAGTGGAAATGAAATGTAAGAAGACAGTTAAAGGTCGAATTTTATAAATTGGTATAAATTACTCATAGAAACCAAAGGTAATTTTTTTCCAATGTTTACAACGATAAACACATTCTTTAAACGCGTTTACAAGAGTATCATTCGACAAAAAGGATGAAAAACAGCAATTCAACAATAAACAACCTTCTAACGAACAAACTTCTGAATCCAGCAAATTGTTTAAATCTAAAAACAATCCTTCACCTAACCAAAGATTGAAACAATTTGAAGACGATCTCTGGACTATCGCGAAGAATGTGAAATTCCATCGTTCACTCTTAAGGAATAAACATCTGAGTTACCTTCACAATATCACCAAAGAAATTCACAAGATTGATGGGATACTTGTTCAATCTGATAAAACTCGAAACATATACAAACTTACCAAAGGTTACTATCTAGAATTGCTTAGGAAAGAAATACAAAAGAATTATGGAATTACTGGTAAAAGTGCTATCAGGAAAGCCAAGCTTGAGGCTAAGAAAATTATGGAAAAATATGACATACAAATGAAGACTGAACCTCTTGATCCTAAACAACCACGTTTTATTTTAAAAGACCACAAACTAAATATTTTAACAACCCATCCTTACGACTTATTTGTCCTTCTAGCTCTGATATAGGTGTACTTAGTAAAAATATTCTAGATGAATATATTCCTTCGTTAGTTAAAAAATTAAAACTTAATTTATGATCTAATTCGTTCCAAGTGGTCGACTGGTTTAATTCTATTAATAATAAAAGTACAGTTCGACATTTCTAGTTACTACTCTTTTATTAATCCAATTGTACTTAACAAATCACGCTGCTTTCCACACAACACAGCCAGTCTCACCCGGGATGAAATCAATGTGGTGTTAGCTACTAAAAAATCAATCATTAAATTTAAAAATAAGTTATGGGTCCGTAAAGATACGCCTGATAGTTTTGATGTTACGATGGGGAGTTCTGATTCAGTACAATTGGCTGATTTGGTCGGTATATATATATATATATAATTTATGAAATGGCTGACCAATTCCCAAACATCAATGGAGGTTTATATTGTGATGATTGTCTCCTCTACCTTCAAAATGTTTCTGACTAAAAATTGCAAAGGATTAAAAATAGGTTGGTTAAATTTTTCGGAAACATGGACTTAAACATTATTTTCGATGATGATATAACGAAAGCCAACTTTTTAGATATTACCCATAACTTATATAATATTTCCCATACTATAAACCCTCAACTAATTAAAAATATATTAGCTATTTTCAGTAATCATCCAAAGACTAATACAAGAAACTTAGAAATATTTCACTTAGACTTTCTAGATTATCTGCTAATGTTGATATCTTTAAAACGATAAAGTCGAATTTTATAACTCTTCCTTACGTAAAGCAGGTTTAAGAAAGAAGAATTACGTAAATTAACCCTATTGACATTAATTCTGCATCTATTAATCAGGACATGAAAACACATCATACGGTAATAACAATATAAATTTTAGACCCGAATAATAACAATACATCGAAAAATGTATTCTTGCTGCGTAAAGTCTTTCAAACACCAAAAGACAGTTCCCCAAAGTGCCACGCAGTGGGTCCGAACCCAGAGCCGTGTGGTTGGTGAACAAGCTACTTACCACACAACCATGTTCTTTATTTCCCTTCACACGTAATATAAATAAGTCTAGGACCTTTAAAGATAATTACCCAAATAACAAGGTTGGTTCTAGTAAAACAATTTGGTTGATCATTCCATTTGATAAGCAGATCAAATCCAACCTCCCTTATCAGTTTCATGAAGCTACAGACAAAAGTTTTCCAATAAATTCCAGATACCATTCCATTATCAATTCACACAGAATTAGGATAGGTTTTTCAAACACCAAAACCTTTCACAAATCATTTCTTCACATAGAAACCAAATTAATTTACTAATCCAAGAATTGTTGCGTTTATAGATGAGATGTATAAATGTAGAATAATGGTTAGGTATTCTTTTCGACAACTGAAACGAAAAGCTACCTATATAACAAAGAAACATCAGAACCGGAAGTAATTTTCTAGATTTTGAATTACTGATTCGAATTTATATCAAAAATATTGATATTTTTGTTATTACTGTTCAAAGAATGGTTAGCGTTAATAATATCACTGTTATTATTTTCATTAAGTGGATTTGCATTTAATAATTTTTGGTTATGGGAAGAGATGGTTAGCGAAAGGGTTTTGGTGTTTGAAAAACCGAATTTTATAATTCTGTCGTACGTAAAGTAGGCTATAAAGAAAACATTACGTAAATTAACTATACTGACATTAATTCTGCTTCTATTAATCAGGATTTGAAAACACATCATAACGGTAAATACGATATAAATTGTAGTTCGAATAACAATAAATCGCAAAATGTTATTTGCAGCATAAGAGAGATAACCGTTCTTTATTTCCCTTTACACATAATAAAAATGAGTCTAGGACTTTTAAAGATAATTACCCAAATAACAAGGTTGGTTCTAGTAAAACAATTTCGAAACATATGTTGGAAGTATAAACGATTTGAATAACACATGCGTTTGACCCATTTCTTAATTTATTCATGTTATACAAAAACGTTTCACCTAATCCTGGAATTTCTACCTTTAATATCTGTAATATCTTTGGCGTTTATTATTCTTTTATTCTTTTACTTGTTTCAGTCATTTGACTGTGGCCATGCTGGAGCACCACCTTTGTTCGAGTAAATCGACCCCAGGACTTATTCCTTTTAAGCCTAGTCCTTATCTACCGGGCCCTTTTGCTGAACCGCTAAGTTATGGGGACGTAAACACACCAGCATCAGTTGTCAAGCGACGTTGAGGGGATAAACACAGACACATACACATACATATACGTATATATACGACAGGCTTCTTTCAGTTTCCGTCTACCAAATCCACTCACAAGGTTTTGGTCGGCCCGAGGCCATAGTAGAAGACAGTTGCCCAAGGTTCCACGCAGTGGGTCTGAATCCAGAACCATGTGGTTGATAAACAAGCTACTTATCACACAATCACGTCTTTTTCTATGCGAATTTTTGCTACCCTGGTAACTATTTATTTATTTTTCCTTGTTATTGGTACACATTGAAAAATATACATACATTTATATATATA
>NC_068990.1:51094343-51117329 GCF_001194135.2 Octopus bimaculoides
AGCGTGTACTTGACTGGTATATATTGTATCAAACAACATACTCCAGCTGCTACACTAGAGTCGTGCTGTCTTTTTTCTCTATCTCTCCAAGAACAAACAACGAAAACTGCCCTCATGCTCCTTTACTCAAACAACCTTACTTATTCGTCGTTTTTTGCTTTTCTTTTTCTGTGCCGAATCCCAAGCCTCACGTTAACAACTACACTCTTACCAAAATTAAGGCAACTGTCGGCCAGTAACCATTCGAGAGTAACGTTACCTATGTCTCTGAATTCTTGCAAATGTCGTGAGCATAGATTCATCCCCACAGGATTATTTTATTCTTTTATTTGTTTTAGTCATTTGACTGCGGCCATGCTGCAGCATCGACTTTAGTAGAACAAATCAACCCCAGGACTTATTTTTTGTGAGCTTAGTATTTATTCTGTCAGCTCTTTTGCCGAACCGCTAAGTTACGGAGACGTAAACACACCAACATCGGTTGTCAAGCGATGGTGGTGGGACACACACACACACACACACACACACACACACACACACACACACATATATGACGGGCTTTCAGTTTCCGTCTACCAAATCCACTCACAAGGCTTTGGTCGGCCCGAGGCTAAAGTAGAAGACACTTGCCCGGGGTATCACGCAGTGGGACTGAACCCTGAACCCTGAACACAGCCACTCCTGCGCCTATAAGGTTGTTAAAAAACCCTATAATCTACGAATTGAAGAACATGAGTCGAGTGACTTTTCTTTTGGACGCAGCCTCGAAGAATATCACTGCCTGAAACGTAGAACCATTATTCTATTCTAGATCTCATTTGGGATATGCAGTGAATTAGGAACTATTCAGAACTGAGGTATTTCCGAATCTGAACTGAAAGACGTTTTGCTAAATTAGGAAATGTGAGATAATCAGAAGAAAGTATCAGCGATTATGAAACACATTTGCAGTGATTTTTCAGAGCTCTAGTAGCGTGTTGTTTAAGACAGAAGTGGGTCGAGCAGAAGACTTTTACTTCAGTATGTACTGCGATTCCATCTGGGGAGCCTGAACCATCAGCACTGATGTGAAATTTCACTTATACAACTCCATTTTATTTTTATGCGATCTGAGCCGGCAAGACTTGGAAGAGCACAGTAACAACTGTTACCCCGGGCAAGTGTCTTCTACTTCAGCCTCGGGTCGACCAAAGCCTTGTGAGTGGATTTGGTAGACGGAAACTTTATTAAGATAACACTAAAAAAAGTGGAGAAAATATATTCCCAGAGATATTCTCTTCTTTATTCATAAAATTCTAAAGTACTCGACTCGACATTTACGAATAGATTATTCTGTCCTTTGATGTGTTTAATGAAATCACATTCACCTTTTGCGTCTATTGGCTCAAATACAATTTAATGAAACTTTTTCACTGGCATGACCTTACACTACACCCAAGAATTCTTCTAGTCTTGCAATATATTTCATTTGAATATATTCAGCAAGAATATCGCGTCATTTTTGATGGTCTTTCTATCAAGATTGCTGTCCCATTTCAGTAGCAAGCCGTCACTACTTGTTACATTAAGCTTTATTCATTACGATTTTGTTGGACAAATCCTCACTCCAGCACCACCAAAAGCTATGTCATTTCCCCTCTTCTTGTCCGTCATCAAAATATATTTTCTTTGCATCTTACTCTTCTAATAGACAAGTTACTGAGTTATTCAACGAGTTGCCAGGATTTTATATTTAAAAAAAAACTGTCCAACAGCAACGTTTCTCTATTTCTCAGTACATTGTCAATGTAGTTCGCCGTCAATTTCTCTTTGTTAAAACTTCTTAACGTTCCAGCCTCTGCTTACCATAACAATTTGACTTGTATTGTCAGCATTTATTGATGTATCAGGTATTTAATTTCAGTAGCTGGAACTTAATTATGACAAAAGCTAGGTCACATATTCTCTATTTCCACATCAGTGGACTTCTCGTTTTCTATTATTTTGATCCAAACTATCAATTACACTTATCCCAACCCATGACACACCGTCTCATCACCTTTCCGAATTTGAATTAATAAGCACATAAGGCTTGTTTTGTTATCCACCAGACTCAGGCCTTTTCTACCACCATTTCTGGTGGTGGAGTGCATGTTACTTTTCCTGGTCTGTGATGAAAATTGTGAATAATGTGATGAGAGAAGTGGTATTATAACCAGTTGCTTACTGGTCCATTTGAACACTTTAAACATGAATGTTGTTTCAAACTCTACCTTAATTGTCATTCTTAAACAAGAACATTTCTATCTAGCTTGTCCTGTCTTTGTTTTTTCTCATCAATTTACTAAACAAGTACTGCTCCATGTTTGATATTTTTACTGTTAAACAGTAAAGCTGTTTTCCTCTTTAACATTTTGTTTCATATTTTTCTATTTGATTGCATTTACCTGATGTTTAATTTCTGTCTTCCCACTCTAAAGATTATCTACATATTCTAAAAAAATACAGAAATATTCAAGAAATGAGTTCAGTACAATGCAAGGAGGATGTACAACCATTAGTTTAGGTTTCAATATAATTATAAAATTTATGCTTATACTTCACACTAATATTAATTACATATCAAAATAATTCTCCTGTTTACTTATATTAATTCCTTTCGAGTTAGAATTATTGACCCCTGTAAATTCCACGGAATGAAAAAAATATAAAAGGACCTATTTAAGAAAGAAAGAATGATTTGCATTTTTATAGCATTCTTAGTCTGATTTTCTTTAAATATACTTAACGTTCGTCTATATTAATTTCTTCACGTCTCTGCCGGTGTTGTTTCTTTTCTCTTTGTATTATATTTTCTCGCTGCTCTTCTCTGATATGTGCTCTGTATATGCGGATCCTTTCTCGAGCAGCTAGCAACTGTCTTTCTTGTAAATCCATAGTTTAGGCTAAATTAACGCCTATAAACAAATATGAATTTTCAAGCGAATAGACGATATGTGCATGTGTTAAGCGATGGGTGCTATAAAAAATTAGTTCAATAAATAATTAACTCTTATTGTCAACATCACCACCATTACTGCAAAGTACAAAATACCTCTCGGCACTGAAAACCAGTACGTTCATGATCTGCGCATGTCATTTGATTTCAAACAGATGAGTAATGTTTTCCACGACATCTACTCCGACCGTATGGTATTGTTGAGTTACTTGAGAAGATGTATGTTAATGCTTGTCTCAGCTGATTGTCCCGACTTTCTATACAAGAATGGTGTATTACGAAAAAACTGATAATAGCAACTACGGTACGAATGATGTAAATAACTAGGTGTGGGGAATACCGCTCGGTTTGGATGATCTGTCTTAAGAGCTTTCAGAAACTTGCACAAACTTGTCTGTTCCCTCCTTTTGGCAGACACCTTACGCAACCGGCAGCAAACCGAGAATATTTCTAACGAGGAGCAGAGGAAATGCTGAGAAACGATGCAAGCTAGTTGAAGTCCATCGCCAGTTTCCATCCCATAACTCTGCAGAGTTTAAGAGCTGCGCTAAGTTATACGTAACGAGGTTGGCACTTGTCCTTAAGAAGTGTGAGTGGGAAAGCGCAGCTCTGTGAGATTTCTGATAGATCTGTCCAAAATCTCCACAGCATTTTAGAGAGGGTGAGTAATAAATATGACTTGGATGGATGTACATGAATCTATCAGCCAAAGCCTTCGGTTGACCTCTATACTTTGTCTGAGGATAGCCTCAGGGCAGCTGGCTTCTGTCGGGTTTTCAGAGCTGGATCGTAGCATCTGATCTGTAGTTAAATCAATTAATCACCTACTGAATCATTTTGAATTATACTTTAATCATACTTTCTATCAGTCACTATTTTCCTCTTTCATTACTCCCGTACGGATTTGTTATTGATCACTTACTGATAAAGTTGAATATGCTAAGGAGCGGTCACCTCTACACTATATTTCTATATAGTGTGGTAAGAAGAGCATATATCAATGAGGAGAAATAGATCGGCCTGCTACGCCGTAGAGGCAAGCTACTGTGACCAACTCCTTGGATCATCGAAACAACATTTTAGTAAAATATATGTTTAGAAAAGATCTTGAGCAATATAACAAGAGTGGCCGGCGTCTCCCGGAAATGAATTGAGAGGTAGCAATGATTAATATGCCTGGCAGGGGTGGTGAGCCCGTATTTTGCTTCTGTTATTTATTTTCTCTTCACTGTGATTACGTTCTTCAAATTTTCATATTACCAGTTTGAAGCGTTTCTCGTTGAAGGGCTGCATTCCATTAATCTACTGCCAATATTTTCTGCTCTTCTCTTTGATTGTGATGCACTTCTGGCTCATGGCATATTGTCAGGCCCTTATTATTTACGAGAGACAGTCGATGATATGTCAACTAGTGCATGATTTTCGGGAATGTTGATGAGCTAGAAAGAAGACGTTGAGAACATTTATCCAGAAGTAGGGTAGGGGTTATTGATAACTTTCAACAAAGTTTGGTCGAGCAATGCTACCTGGGAGATTGCTGGTTCGGTATAGACCTTACACGGAGAGTGTTGTGTACAAACTCGGGTACTTTTCGAGAATTTTCACGTGTAAATATATGTAGAACAGCTTCTGCCATATGTAAATTGATATAACTAATGCATGTAAAATAGATATAATTTTGGAGAGAAGTGTGGGACTTTTGTTTTGCCCAGTGACAGTGACGAAACAGATTTATAATGAACCTAGTTGAAAGTACTAAAAGACGGGCACTTTCCTTTCCAGTTCCCATCGACCTCTTCCGATTCTACTTAGAGGTGGATGTAACGGGAAAGTTTGAGCTATTTTGATTCGGTAAATTTGTTGGAAGCTCGGTATAATGACAAGTATAGAAGATATGAGTGAGCATACTCTCCTATTACAAAAAATGTATCTCTTCACCTAATGAATTTAAGCAAGAAAGTCAGGTGTGAAAAGTGGCATTCTGATTTTCAAAACTGGAAGTGGGCTTCCATATATCCTTGAAATAGGTTTAGGTGCAGCATCTGGTTGATGTCTGATAGGATATGTGCTCTATCGACCAGAGTAAAGCATATGGAAGCCTGAAGTTGATTTTATGACAAAGGAGGAGGCAAGGAGATAGAGGTAACGCACAATCCGTGCTACTGCTACCGTTTGTTCCAGACCCTAACCAGCTGTAGCTCTAGGTGTGGTCTGAGCGGTGGTAACTGAAGAGTGTGTTGATGCTGGACGGTTCCACCAACAATAAAGATGTTGACAGTCCAGAAGATGAGCGCCCTTCTCCTCCAACGCAGAAATGGCCAGAGATCATGAGCAGTAGTACAGGCTTACATAACTACATAACTAATTGAAGACTGGAGAAGAATTATAAAAAAATAAAGAGGTGGACAAATATTTGATCTAAAAGAAGGGGCTGTCATGAGTTATTTCGAAGATGCATCCATCACCATCAGTAGCTGAGATCTACGGTGACTCGATTTAAAGATAAAAGAGAATGTGTTGAATAGAAAAGAAGAGTAAACTATTGGGTTGTCCGGAAAGTTCGTACCGATTTTAAAAGGAAAGAAAAAGGTCAATAAATACTTGCCATTGCATTTTTAATCAACCAAATATGAACCATTTTGTTGCACAATGTGTCTCCATCTTTCCTTTAACTTGAAAATATCCTCTTCCCAGAATTGAGGTGGTTTTATGGCAAAATTCATCAAGGTATCTTTTTATGTCATCCAAGGAATTGAAGTTTTTAACATTAAGACTATTCTGCAGAGACCTGAATAAGTAGAAATTCGAAGGAACAATATCTGTTTAATATGGAGGGTGCGGTAACACATTCCAGCCGAGCTGCAGAAATTCTTGTCTGGTTCCCAAGGAAACGGGCGGTTTTGCATTATCATGTTGGAAAACAACACCCTTCCTGTTGGCCAATTCTGGATCTTTTTCTTGAATTGCTGCTTTTAACTCGTCAAGTTGTCTGCAGTATTTCTCAGAATTAATTGTCTGGTTACTTGGGAAAAGCTCATAGTACAGAATTCCTTTCCAATCCCACCAGACACAAAGCAAGACTTTTTTAAGGTGAAGACCCACTTTTGGGGAGGCTAAGGGTGGCTCATGTCACTTACTCCAGGATCGCTTTCTATGAACATTTCGGTAGATAATCCATTTCCTCATCACCTGTCACAATTTGCTTTAAAAAAGGCGCGTTTTCATTCCGTTTATAAAGTGAATCACTGATGGAAATGCGATCCAAAAGGTTCTTCTCAGTCAACTGATGTGGTACCCCAAACATCGTAGCGATATGTGTGCCCAAGCCTTAATAGGTGTTCATGAACGACGAATGTTGATAGGTTGAGGCTTCCTTATTTCTTTATTGCTCACAAGGGGCTAAACATAGAGGGACAAAGAAGCACAGACAAAGAGATTAAGTCGATTAAATCGACCCCACTGTAGGATGTGGAAGAATTAGAGTTTCGGGTAAGTAAGAACCCATCCAAATTCATTACATCTTGTTTGAAGGCCACGCAGAATAAGGGGATCTTCTTAGCCTTCTTAGTTGCTTCTTAACCTTTTGTCGGCGATGGTACTTCTTTCATTAGGAGTTATGCACTAAATTTTTATCCTGGATTAAAGTATGCGTAACGGTTTTGCTTCAGGTTTAACACACACACACACACACACACACACACACACACACACACACACACACACACACACACACACACACACACAAACACACACACACACATACACACACACACGCACGCAAACGCACACATACACACGTATGTATGTATGTATGTATGTATGTGTAATACAGCCCTACACATTTTGTGACTCCTTTTGTACGACACTTTATGTATTATATGTTTAATACCTCAGGGCTAAAAAGGAACGATTATTAATCCTTCTCATTGCATTTTGTCATAATTGGACGTCTCTAACAGATCTCTTGCGAGAAAATTTGATTTTACCACAGTTTAGTTGAGAAAAAAATATCAATTAATAATTACGGCCTGTATTAGAGGGGTAGTAGGAAGTGGTCGTCACAATGACGGTAGCTATGAATGCACAAATAAAAAGAGACTGCAAGCATTTGTTAAAGTTCTGTAAATTAAGTGTAAATAAAAAATATAAACAAAAAACTGACGATGGCTAATCAAAGAAACGTTGTTGTATATTGAAACATTTGCAATTTAAGTAATATTTATAAAAAGTGGCATTAGCTTCAATAAATATATAACTGTCAACAACTGATTTATTAGCATGATGAGAAAAGAAGAAAAGGAAAAGAATTAATGTTTGGAAATGTGTGTAAAAAATAAAATTACAATGTCGCTTTGCGTGAAAAGATCTTCGATTAAAAGGAAAGAAGAAAAGTAATGGCCGCAAGAGTGTTACAATGTGTCCTCCGTCGAACGGGTCAGGTTCAAAGATGAAACGAAGCGATGGTCAGAAATTCAGTACTATTTACTGCTTTTACATGGAAAGATGTAACAATGATGTGACCGTCATTATGTGTAATGGGATGTCCCGCTGATATATATATATATATAGCTTCGAACATATACATACATGCATACATATATTGGATTGTCCGGAAAGTTCGTGCCGATTTTCCAAAATGTTCTTCTCTCTCAACTCATGTGGAGCACAAACATCGTAGCGATTTGTGTACCCAAGCTTTACTAGGTGCTCATGAAAGACGGATTTTGATAGGATGAGGCTTTCTGCCAATTCTCGGGTTGTGCAATGTGAGTTATTCTCAATTAAAGACTTGATTTGGTCATCATCTGTAGTGGATGGTCTGCTGATTGCTCTTTATCAATAAGACTACAATCTCCAGCTCGGAACTTTGCGAGCCACTTCCGTACAGTTCTTTCGGACAAAGAAACATCCCCGTAAACTGCGCATATTTCTTTGGTTGCTTGTGAGGCATTTTTCCCTTTACAGAAAATGAAAAGCATCAAGTGCCGAAAATGAACTTTCTTATCTCCCATCTTAAAGGGTTACAGAATTAACACAAGTTATAGGAACATAAACCTTCTTCCACGAAAAGATAGCTTAAACTGTGCTCTAAATGGAGGTGTAGTCAAATCCTGTTTTATGGACTCAACCATGTTCTAATATTAAGTCGAAAGGTAAGCTATTATAAGTCGGCACGAACTTTCCGGACAACCCAATACTTACATATAAATACGTACAAACAAACATATATATGCATGCATGCATGCATGTATGTATGTATGTATGTATGTATGTATGTATGTATGTATGTATGTATGGATGGATAAATGGATGAAAGCTCTTCTGATAAACAAATGTTGAGCAGCTTAATATAAATATTACATAAATATATATTTCGATCGAAGCATTTTTGAGAATATGATTGCAAAGATTTACTGTATAGAACTGTAAACAGATAATACAATCAAACGCTTGAAATTGTCAATAATTAGCTTACTCTGGTGGTTGGATCTATATTGGATGTATAAATACACCCGAACCTAAGTAATTATCTAATTAATTCAAATAAACATCAAGTTTAATAGAGGAAATATGCGCTAGACCTCAAATCAATATATAAATAAGATGTGGCCGAATAGAATTAGTAACTGAGAGATTATTTCGAAATTAAAGACAGATACAGTAGTAGTAGTAGTAGTAGTAGTAGTAGTAGTAGTAGTAGTAGTAGTATCTTTATTAGCCATAAAAGCTAATAAAACTGTAGAAAATGATCAAATAGGTGATGGGGCGAGTGAAAAGGGATATCAAAACAAGCAAGAAATAGCTGCTTGAAGCGAATCAGGAAGGCCCCACGGAAATCCAATTAGGAAAGACTTTTCGGTTCCTAGCTTACAGATACATTTTCAGTGTAGATTAGTATTATATTTGCTGCTTTCTTCCACCTATTAACGGGTTTGCTAGATATGGAAGCACCTTCCCCCCAATCTGCACCCAACTTTTCATGTGAAACCTGGAAAGGTTGATTACGGCTTTTTCGAAGAAGAACGTGGCTGCCTTTATTAATTGTTTTGTCCGTTACTCAATCCTTTTAATCATAGTCACCACACAAATGAAAGTGCTTTCTCATATCAAACAGAAGAAGATGACAGAGCGATTTTCATGATATTCTTGCCTGATGACTGGATTCGTCACTCGCAACAACAAAAAATCAGTAATGCTCTGATACTGAGCAAGTTGGCGTGAATCAGTTTCATCACTTTGCGCATTTCTAGGAGAGGCCCATCTGAATGTCTCTTTGAAAGCTTAATTCTCTCATGTTCCACAGCAGAACCGGGTGTTTCTGGAAATTATCCATTGTTTCTTGGTCGAAAGTTCTCCGAAGCATACCAAGTTGATTCTTGTCGAGGCTTAAAGCTTCATTGATCTTTCCCACTACAAATCCTTTATAAAACACCGACGTAGAAGTTGTCTGATTGCTAGAAGTCTATACGAGTTCAACACAATCATTCCAGATGCCACGTTCTGTGGGGAAAGGTGACTATAAAAGTGACCGCATTTGGTTGCCATCGAAGAATCGCTGTAGATGTTGCAATTTCAGCACATTCCTTCGCACCAACATCCACAGAATAAAGTGCCCTCCGTGCAGAGTACGTAGATAGTAGATGGACCGTCTGACCAGTATTTCTTCCACAGGAAGCGAACGGGTAGAATCTCCAAGCTGGTTTGACAGACACTAGACAAAGTACAGCGGTCACACAGTAGTATACGAGAAAGATGGTATGTATGTTTCTCACCTCTACCCGACTTTTGAAGGACAGCCTCTATTCACCTTAGTGCGGGATGAAACTGTTCACTATGCATGTAACTTTTTCCCAGTTCTCATTATGTTCAGGTGAGGTCTGGACCTTTCGTTACGTTTTCTACATCGCTGCATGACAACTCCTCCAGGTACCAGATAGCAAACACTCCAATTATTCGGGTTATTTTTGTTTTACAGACATTCAGAATCTTATATTCTTTTAGAATAGTACAGGTCACTTAGGCTTCTGAGGTGTCCGACATCATTACGATGATGTGTGCTTGGCCAATACGGCTCTTCTGCGTCCTAGTGTTAATAAATTTTTCCTACAGCATTCCAGTTTTCACAGTATTTTCGAGAGCCAATATTTTGCAGAAAAGAAGGTGATCTTTCTGATTTGGCGGACACCATTTTTTATTTAGTTTTTATTTAGTGTGTTTTCTACCGAAACACTTTAAAACTTCGCGTACTTGTATATTTTGTCTTATAGAACAGAGAAGCATTTTTATATTCGAAGTTATTTCATGTTAAAAATTGTCGTATTTCGGTAATTTCAACCAATTACTGACGTCTATTGAAGGGACAACAATTACTGATGTGCTTTGTCAACAACACGTTGTGGCGGTGTAATGGGATCTTTTCCCTTGAATAAAATTAGTGTCGTTGTTTGTCAACAATAACTATTGGCGGTACTGTTATTTATGGCATCGTTCGTGCGTTTGTACTGGTTTTAGCTTTAGGGTTTTTGGGTTAGGGTTCAGGTTTTAGAGTTAGGGTTATGGTTAGGGTTTTAGGGTTAGGGTTAGGGTTAGGCAAAAATACTCATAACCCTAACCCTAACCCTAAAACCCTAAAGCTAAAACCAGTACAAATGCACGAACGATGTCATAAATAACAGTACCGCCGATAGTTGTTGTTGACAAACAACGGCACTAATTTTATTCAAGGGAAAAGATCTCATTACACCGCCACAACGTGCTGTTGACAAACCACAGCAGTAATTGTTTTCACCTCAATAGACGTCAGTGATCGGTTGAAATTACCGAAATACGACAACTTTAACACGAAATATAAACTTTTCTCAACAACACTAAGAGTAAAAGATGTTTTATTTGACACATTCTACCAATGTCCCAAGTTTGAAAGTGTTTCGTTAGAAAACAAATGGTGTCCGCCAAATCAGAAAGATCCAAAGAAGGGAATGGAGACTTTTAACTGAAAACTATTGCGATCTTAAATAATCCCAATAGATCTCCATTTACTCAAACTACCGAACAGATTATGCTTTGCGACTTCATCTGAAGTCTGAAACCGGTTGTTTTGAGGACAATCACCATGTAACTATCGATAGCTTTCGATGGATGCAAATTTATCAGGGACTCCTCAAAAGCCAAGCTTACACTACATAAACACTCTATGATGTAACATAAGAGGTAGAGGTAGTCTGTGACTACCTGCATCTCATGTGTTACATCAAGTGGGAATTTCACATGTCTACACTTTCGACGACCAGCAGCAACATTTCAGCAAATACTCTGGCCAACGTCTTAACACAACATTTAACAGTGTTATGTATTAAAACATTGCAGCAAACTTTCAAGATAGGCACGAAAACCCATTCCTTTCTCTGTTCCACTTATCTCAGTGGTATACGGGTGAAATGTCGCTGAAAAACTGCACATATCTGCCTGCAATCGAGTAGCACTCGCTTATACAGCTATGTCAAAGTCTGATGTGAAGTTTTGTGACTAAGTCACGTCTCTGGAGCTTGGGCTCATAGGCAGCCTCCATTCCTTTGTGTATTAGAGCAGATACCTTGGCTTTTACAAAGCAAATTTCAACATTTACACTGAAGCCATGGTTGAAAGCTACTCTCACCATTTGTACGTCCCAAGTAATAACACTTTAAAATCACCTTTTGTAATTAACTCACTAACTCCCCCAATCTACTTTTCTTTTTTAAACCTACTGGTTTTAGTTAAACGGCTATTGAGGAAGTCAATTACCGCTTAACTAAAAGGCTAAACAATCTGGGCAATATCTGTTCATTTTCCAATAGTCAGGTTCCCTATCAGGGTCGTTGGAGTGAGAAGCCTACTGGTTGAAATAGTGGACATGTTCGTTTATCTATCGGCGAGCTGGCAGAATCGTTAGCACGCCGGGCGAAATGCTTAGCTGTATTTCGTCTGCCGTTACGTTCTGAGTTCAAATTCCGCCGAGGTCGACTTTGCCTTTCATCCTCTCGGGGTCAATTAAATAAGTACCAGTTACGCACTGGGGCCAATGTAATCGACTTAATCCCTTTGTCTGTCCTTGTTTGTCCCCTCTATATTTATCCCCTTGTGAGCAATAAAGAAATAAATTGCCCCATCAAAATACGATCCGGATGATCAGATGCATTTATTCCATTTCCAAACTGGTGCACTTGAGTAATCTGCTCGGGAACCTATCAGACAGTGGCAAACATATAATAGGTCTTGGAGGCTTTTAGAACTCTTCTCCTACGAGCTATTCCACACAGTCTCATTGTGCGTATAAGATGCCGTTCCAGGCTTTCACGGTTACAAAAGATCGAAATATTCCAAAAAACACCTCTAGAGTCCGGGCGAAATTCGTCTGCCTTCTGCTATAGGTGCATACAGGGCTTCTAGCATGGATATACCATCTTTGCTTCACATGTTGAGGAAGATCGTCTGTACTTTTACGGAATAACACTTCTAATTCTCCTCATCCCAGCCAACTGGAATGTCGTAGTCGAAGAGGCACACTAATGTATGCATTCCGGAAATTCGGGTTTCGCTAATTGCTACCATATCTATATCTAGTGACCTGAGTGTGTTAAGCAATCGACCTTGTTTCCAAGCGACCCGACGCAATGCACATTGATATATCTTACTCTGATATTTTTCAGCAATTTTGAAGAGAAAAGCGAGGGGTAGATCGGTTTTAACGGCAGTTGCAAGGATTTCCTCGTGAAGCATTTCGAAAAGCACCATGCTTGGTTTCATTACGAAAGCACCCCACCATCACCTGTGAAGTTTTTTTTATAAGGTATTCATTTACGGAATCCCACAATGTCCTTTCGAAACCCTCACCGTTGATCAATGTTCTTTCTCATTCTTTTTGTATATACCTCGTAAAACCGGTGTTCTTTTTATAAACAATAATAAAGTTGATCATGTGACGTTGTGCAGTTGGCTGTTGCTGTTACACTTCTTGTTTGTTTTTCTAGTGTTGCTTTTGTGTTCGTCAGCTTTCTTGTTTCCATGGGTGTGAATGTGATTTTTGCAGTTTCCGTTATTGATTTGGTAGTGTTGGCCTAGTTAGGCAAAACTGCAAGTGTATTTCATCGAAATCCAGAAGACTGGAGCGAGGATGCAGGCCCAGGTTGAAGAATGGTTGAGACTAGTGTGGAGGATAAATACTTATGTCACCCGTGGGAGACGCCTTGGCACAGTTGAGGTGAGCTTTCCAACTGAAGAATTAAACAGAGAAAGTGCAACCAAAACCCTCAATATTAAGTAATTGCGGCTGATTCAGACATACCTCGATTGGAGGATGATGAGAATAAAGGTAGCGGAGGTTTTCTCTGCTGGTGGCTGCCGTATTATACAGCATACAGAATAAACAACAATTCTTTAAGTGTACAAATGAGAAAGGAAAACTGGCCAGAAACAAGAATAGAATTATTGATACAGACCGATTAGATTAGTATCGAAGACATCCTTTGCCTGATCAACCTCCTGAATGGTATACGGATATTTGTAACAGTTGAAGGCAGAAAGCCGAGATGCGACATTTCTGACAAGACAAACCACTTTCTGTCCTATGCAAAGAAAAGGAAAACCACTGCTGCTGTAGACACCCTTAACACAACATCAGCATCAAAAGCAACTGCAGCAGTACAAGCAACAACACCAGAGTCAAACAACAGCATCAGAGTCAAAAGCAGCAGCAGCAAAATGAGCAGCAGGAAAGATCCAGTCAACAGCATCAGCAGCAAACACCGGTATTGCACACGTGAAAACAATAACATCACTTACACCATCGCAACCAAGAAAGGCTTCACCTACACCAGTCGATCAGACCACCATCTTAGAATTGCGCAACTGTGCAGACCTGCCACTCCTCCTCCCACAGATTTCTCCGACTCTGAAAACTTGTTCAGCGAAAACACATAGTGATCCAGACCAACAACATGTACAACCCTCCCATCAGTTACACTGCCATAGACACAAACTACAAAAAATTTATAAAATATATTCAAAAATACACATTACTCTAAATGAACACATCGCATCCTTGCATAACTTCCCTATTCACAAAAAAATAAAAAATTATAAAAACAACGCAAGAAACTAACAACAAATTGATAGCAAAATATCCCAAAAGAATGGAAGATTTCTGTGGAACCATAAACAGAAGACTCTACAAAGAAATATTTGTGGAGATTTCCACAAATAGCCAGAAAAACATAATTGTCTCATCACAGAAATGGGGTGATTCTCTCTCACTATACTCTCTGACACACAGATTTTATAATGCCGACATATTGTCCAGTGTAAATACTGGCCGACTCTGTCATGTCTTGCTTTATATTCTACAGGTGCTAAAACACTACACCCTGAGATTAGGTGGCCTATAGTTTCAACCTCACGTTACAGAACCGGCATTTGTTTTATCACATTGGTTTGGTAGTTCCGGATTAATAAGCTTTGGTCTTTAGCAGCTAATATAAAAACCTTCACTCTCTGCTTTTAGCCCTGAGCTTCGTAACCATTGATGCGTGCGTTTCTGGTCGACATCAGTTTGTTTGCTACGAGCCACATACTTGCCATGCAGAGGATTCTGTTCCCATCTGCTAGCTAATTTTTCATGTGCTTTTGTCTTTGCAATTAATTTTATTTTCTTTGCAGCAGCAGTTAGCGCATTTTCTTCAACCTGATCAAGCTGGTGGGTATCTAAGAGATCAGTAGCGAATTTTTTGCTCTCTTTCAGAATAGAGTGAAGTTTTTTTGGTCATTATTATTATTATTATTATTATTATTATTATTATTATTATTATTATTATTATTATTATTATTATTATTATTATTATTATTATTATTATTATTATTATTATTATTATTATTATTATTATTATTATTATTATTCAGTAGTTTTATTTTTATAACGTGCTATCACTTCACTACCGAGCGCAGCTCTGTGTGCCTTGGGTATGTGCTGAGGTTTGCTGTGATGCTCTTATGGTTACTGTATTGAAAGTGTTTTGCGTAGGATGTATGCAGTGCCCAATAGTGCAATTCAATTTTCTGTATGATATATATATTTGTAAGTCCTGGAGTTTTTGTTATGTATTTGTCTGAATATTTTTTTTATTATACCAAAGGCACTTACTATGATAGGAATTGTTTCTGTTTTTAGATTCCACATTCGAGTTACCTCTATTTCCAGGTCTTTGTATTTTGAAAGTTTCTCCATTTCTTTTAGGGAAACGTTGTCATCTGCTGGTATTGATACATCAATTAGAAAGCATTTTTTTCTTCATGATCTCTGACAACTATATCTGGTCTATTGGCCTTAATTTATCTGGCCTATTGGCCTTAATTTATCTGGTCTATTGGCTTTAATTTATCTATCTGTGTGTATTGGCATATCCCAGAGTATGGTTGCTTTCTCGTTTTCTGTGACCTTTTCTGGCGTGTGCTTATACCATCTCTTTTCTGCTGTTATTCGATAGTGTTGGCATAGCTTCCAGTGTATGTAGGTTCCAGCTCTGTCGTGTCTGTGAATATATTCCTTCTTAGCCAGGAGTGGACTGCCAGAGATAATATGATTTATTGTTTCTTGTCCATCGCCACATATTCTGCAGTTACTTGTAATGTTTCTTTTCATTATATGTTTTTGATAATTTCTGGTGGGGAGGCTTTGGTCTTGTGCAGCAATTAAAAATCCTTCAGTCTCTGCTTTGAGTCCTGAGCTTCTCAACCATTGCTGGGATTTTTCTCTGTCTATTTCTTTTGCATTTAGTTTAGCCCCAGTATTTGCCATGAAGGGGCTTTTCTTGCCATCGTTTTATCATGGTCCGTTGTTGTTCTAGTTTTAGTTTGGATTTCATTTCTTTTAAAGCTTCTTCTTCTTCTTCTTCTTCTTCTTCTTCTTCTTCTTCTTTATTAGGTAGTAAGATTTCTTGTTTGTATTTGTCAGCTTCCTTAAATACTGAAAACAGTGTTTTGTTTTGCTCGTGTTTTGTGGCTATTTGTATTAGTTTCCTTGCTTCTGAAGTAGGCATTTTTGCAGTCCTATGATGGTTATTTTATAATAGTTTTCCACCTTCTGTACGTTTTATATATAACTTTTCTATGTCAGATTTTGGGTGATGCATCCTAGATCCTGTCATTATTTTTCTTGTTTTCCTGTCTATTTTAGTTAGTTCATTTAGTGTCCAGTTAAGAATATTGTAGCTGTAACTTATAACTGGGACGGCTAAAGTGTTGATACATATTATCTTGTTTTTAGCATTGAGGTCTGCTTTTAGTATTGATCTAACTCGTCTATAGTATTCTTTCTTTATTTTCTATTTTATTTGTGTGTGTTGTTTCCTATCTAGTTCATTGATTCCTAAATATTTGTATGTCTGACTTTGGTCTAATTCTCTTATTTCATTGGCTTTATCTAGTGTTATATTGCTACTCTTAACTAGGTTTCCTCTTTTCAGGGTTGCTTTGGCACATTTTTCTAATCCGAATTTCATATCTATTTCTTTGGCAAATCCATGTACTGTCTGTAGTAGTGTTTCCAGCTCTTTATCGTTTCTAGCGTATAGTTTTAGGTCATCCATGTATTAAAGGTGGCTGATTGTTTTGCCGTAGCATTTTTATCCGCATCCAATTCTATTTAGCAAGTCAGTTAAAGATGTGAGTGCCAAGCAGAACAGGAAGGGAGAGAGCGTGTCTCTTCTAATGGGGATGGCTTTCGTTTTCATGAGTCTCTCTTTTGTTTGGAGCTGTAGGACTGTCTGCCATTTATTCATAGAGTGTCATGTATTTTATAATTATTGGTGCCACCTTGTTTATGGCTAGTGTTTCGAGGATCTACGTGTGGGGAAAACTATCAGAAGCCTTTCGGTAATCGATCCAGGCCATACTGAGGCCATTCTTCTTTCTGTGGCTGTCTTCAGTTATGGCCTTATTGATCATTAATTGATCTTTACAGCCGTATGAGCCCTTGCTGCATCCCTTCTGCTCTTCTGGAAACAGGTTGTTTTCTTCCAGGTGCTTACTCAATCTCTGCGATATTATTGCAGTAAAGGCTTTGTAGATTGTAGGGAGACAGGTTATAGGTCTGTAGTTTTGTGGTTTGCCGTTTCCATAGATTTGGGAATTATGATGATTTTCCTTTTCGTGAGCCATTCAGGCACTGTCTCTGGTTCTGCTAGTATGTTTTTAAAGTTTTCAACCAGCTTTTTGTGTATTCCTGTCAAATATTTTAACCAGAAGTTGGGGATCTTGTCGTACCCAGGTGCCTTCCAGTTGCTTAGTCTTTGCAGTGCCTAGGTGACGTCGTCAGTTGTTATAGGGGTTCAGGGTTGCCCAGGTACAAAGTTCGTTGCTTCAATAGTCCTTTTCTGAGGTTGTTGCTTCACCGACCATATTTCTTTCCAAAATTCTTCCACTTCTTCTGCTGTTGGTGCTGCAGTAATGTCTACTTTATTTTTACCAAGTTCTTGATAGGGTTGGATTTGAACTGTTTGTTTTATTCAAAGAAACGTTGGCGTTTCTCATATCGGCGCATCCTTTGTGCTTTGGCAAGGATATCTTGCTTTAGCTTATTTTTGCCTCAGGTAAATCTTTTTGTGTAATGTTGTATTTGTACAGTATTTTTGTTTTCTTCTTGTTACTTAGTAGTGTTGATCGTCTACTAATTTCGTTGAGAATCGATGGATCTTTTCTCTTTTATCTAATTTTGTTTTGGATATTATTTATCCACAAGGTTTGTTTGGGTGGTAGAACTCCTGTTTGGGTGAGTTTGAGGGAGTATCCTGCTTCTTTTGCGGCTGCAGTGGCTGCTGCATATATTATGTCATTTAGCTCAGTGATATTGCCAATTGTTTCTATGGCTATTAGTTCCGTGACGGCCAGTTTTATGCTGTTTATTATTGATGTTGTTTTATTTTCTATTTTGATTTTTGTGAGGTATAATCTGTGGACCATTCTAAGATCTATGGTTTTCAGTTCTTTGATTATTCTCATTTTTATAGTATCACAATCATTAAGTTCCCCTACACTGTTTCCTTCCTTTTCATTCATATGTTTGTCTGTGGTGTTCTGGATTGGTGCTTTTTGTACATTATTATACATTCCACCGGTCTGGATTTGTTCTCTTTTTACTTCGTGGTGGAAATGTTACGTTTGTCTTTGTGTTTTACTATCTCAGTGTTTATATTATTTGGCATTGTTGTGTGGCTACTATATATTTTCCTGACGTATTTTTCCTTTTAATGGTTCTATTTCTATTTCTGATATTTGTTTTTTGCTTTGAGAATATATCTTCGAATGTTAACTAGTTTATTAGGGTTCATTGCTGTATCCAAATCTTTATTTAGGTTATTTTTTCCCCATATTTTATAGGTATATTCTGTTGAGTTTTCGTTCTTTGGGTAGAGGACTGCTGTAAAATAAGCGTGGAGGACTGAAATATATTCCTCACGTGTCCATTTATGCCATTTTGGTTTTATTTGTGGGATATGGGGAACAACGTCCGGCCCTTTATTTTGACGGTCATGATTTTCATAGGGTACCGGTCCGTTCATTTCTGTTGTCAAATTGTTTTGCACGTGTAGTTTTTCGTACTTTTTGTGTAACAAGTTTAAAATACGCACTTCCCGATTGTTATTCTTGGGTGGAATAATACCGGTATTTTAAAATTTATTTGTAATTATTTTTGTACATGGTGTTTGGGGCTGGAGATTGTCTGGTGTTGATGTATCAAGCGTGTTTACATGTGCTGTGCGAGCAGTGGAGATGATATCCAGTTAAAATACATCATTCCATTTGCAAAATAGAAATAAATTTCAATGAGTATTACTTACTCGGATATAGTCCAACCCTTTGTCAGCTATTTTTGGCTACATGCGATGTCTTTATTTCCGATGTTTTTGGATAAATTTCGGAGCAGTTATTTATCGTTCTCACATGTTAAACGTCCCCGGTGTCCTTCTTCTTCTTCTTCTTCTTCTTCTTCTTCTTCTTCTTCTTCTTCTTCTTCTTCTTCTTCTTCTTCTTCTTCTTCTTCTTCTTCTTCTTCTTCTTCTTCTTCTTCTTCTTCTTCTTCTTCTTCTTCTTCTTCTTCTTCTTCTTCTTCTTCTTCTTCTTCTTCCTTCGTTCCACATTTTGCTAATTTTTATTTCAAGATCTTTGTACTTGTTCAGTTTTTGGTAATTCTTGACAGATACGTTTATATCGATTGGGACAGTCATACCAATGAGGAGGCATGATTTTTGTCTTTCAATATAATGTCTGGCCTATTTGCATCTATCTTTCTGTCAGTTTGAAAGGTGAAGTTCCAAATGAGTGAGATGTGATCATTTTCAAGCACTGGAGGTGGTTTGTGTTCCCACCACTTTTTATTATGGGACAGTTCCAAGTTTTTGCAAATTACCCAGTGAATATATTGTGCAGCTCTATCATGCCTGTTGAGATACTCTGTATCCGCAAGAAGACTGCACATGGAGACAACATGGTCAATGGTTTCATTTTGTTGTTGACATACACGACATGTTGGGAAGCTGCCGTTCTTTAATATGTTGGCCTGGTAGTTTCTTGTAGGTAAGCATTGATCTTGGGCTGCTGTGATAAACCCCTCTGTTTCTGATTTTAAGCCAGAAGCCATGACCCATTGGTGGGTAAGTGCTTTGTCAAAATCGGCATTATTAATTCTCTATGGGTATTTGCCATTGAGAGGTTTTTCTTGCCATTTATCAGTTGGAATATCTAAGGCAGCAGTTTTAGCACGAATTTTCATACGCTTAGCTTTTTATTTGGAATTCACTTAGATAATCCTTTACCTGTTTTGTTACTGGGTATGATGCTTTCTTGTTTTCATGTTTTGAGAGAAGTTTTAACATCCAGTCCTCAAAGTTTTTCAGGTAGGTGTCTAAGCCAATTGTGGCAATCTTCATTGTTAATGCCATTTGTAAAAGTCCATGCCCTCCCTCTTTTCTTGCCAGATAAAGCCGTTCTATATCTGCCTTAGGGTGGTGCATTCTATGCATTGTCAATAATTTTCGTATTTTTCTGTCAAGATTACATATTTCAGTAATTGACCAGTTAATGATATTGAAACTAGTATGGCTAAAGAATTGATCGCTTCGATCCTGTTTCTTGCATTCAGCTCTGTCTTGAGTATTGTTGTCACCCTGCGATAACATTCTCTTCTGATCCTTTCCCTCACCACTGAATGTTTGATTCCGTTCCCTTCAAATACTCCTAGGTATTTGTAGCTCTCCGCTGGTTCTAACTCTCTTATGACTTTCTGCTGGTCAAGCTTAACGTTAGATGTTTCTGTCATTTTTCCTTTGATAATGGTAGCTTTTGCACATTTATCGAGGCCAAATTGCATCCTGATGTCATCCCTGAATTGTTTAACAATCGCTGATAAGCCCTTGGGTTGTTGGTCCTTTTTTGCAAAGAGCTTTAAATCATCCATGTAAATGAGATGATTTATATTGTTATCTAACATTTTATAACCGTACTGTACATCATCAAGCAATTTCGAGAGAGGTATTAAGGTTAGACAAAAGAGGAGTGGTGATAGTGAGTCACCCTGGAAAATACCACATGAAATTCTTACATCTCCAGCATTTAGAGATTCATTGTCACTGTTCAAAGTGAGTGTGGTTCTCCATGCTCTCATACTTACAGACAAAAAGTTTCGCAGAGTAGGAGCTATTTTATATATTTCAAGACATTTCTTAATCCAGCTATGTGGTATATTATCAAGACCTTTTTTTATTGACTATCCAGGCTATCGACAAGTTTTTGTGTCGTTTGTGACAATCTTCGAAGATTACCTTATTGATGAGTAGCTGATCTTTACTACCATTAGGTAATATGCCACTTTCTATTAAAAACAATAGGTATATTCAGTCAAGACAAATGTTAGCACTTTATACATTGTTGTAAAGCAGGTTGAGCGTCTATAATTTTTGGGTTCATTTATTTCTTCATTTTTTGGAAGTAGCATTGTTTTACCATTAACTAGCCAAGAGGGAACAAAGAGGGTGTTGCAAAACATTCTTGTAAAGTTTTGTTAGCAGTTAATGGCTCTCTGAGAAGGCATTGAACCAGAAGTTAGGAATTTTATCATTTCCTGGAGACTTCCATTTGCTTGACTTCCTAAGATCAGATCTGTAGATATTCTATCAATCTAAGGGGCCTTTTCGTTGTGTGTTTTTTCTTCTGCCAAATTTTATTCCAAAATTCCTGCACTTCTTCTTTTGATGGGACAGACTTTACAGGTATTTTCTCTATCTTCCTGTAAAAATTGTTTGGGTTATTTTTTAACATGTTGTTCTTGAAGAATCTAACGCGCTTTTCATACCTTTCTATGCGGGCAGCTTTAGCACATACCTTTTGCTTGATGGTTTCTATGGTGGTTTCGATGTCAAATATGGTTTTCATAGTATATTATTTCTTTAATGTTCGGAATTTTGTTGGTTTGATAGTCTATTTAGTCAGACCTAAGTAGCTGAATTTGGTTTTGAATACGCTCTTACCTAGTAGGCTTTTTGTGGGAATGTTGTCGTTTTCTGATCTTTTCACCACGTAGAATCGTTGATATTTTCGCAGATGCATAGTACAGGTGGTTGAAATCATTTGCATGACAGATTTTACCAATTATTTTCAGGTTTTAGTTAGAATTGCGAATTTTTGGGTGAGTGTCGCTTTCATTCATACTGTTCTCTTTAATTTTCAGCCATTAAATCATTTGATTTTTTAGATCATGTAATTCTGTTGGGTCAATTTCTGTGTGACTATCTTCATCTATTTGATTTTCATCTGCCTTACTGTTTATGGGTTGGTTCAGAGAGTATTTAACTTTGCTTATCAGTTACATTAACTCTTTCAATCACTATTGCATTTTCATCTATAATTATTTCCTCTGTAGTTTCTTCTTTAGCTGCATCTTCGTTCCTTTTATCCCTTACTGATTGTTTAATTTGGTCAATCTCTAAATCACTTACGTTGGCAAGATTATTACTGTCTATGTAGGGTCTTACCTTAAGGCGTTTCTCTGTCCAGTTCAAGTAGGTTTGTGCAGTATTAGATTTATTTGTGGGGAAATATATGGCATGATAGAAGGCCGTAACAACTTCTTTATTATCTCCCCTAGACCATTTTTCATTCTTTTTCTTTTGGTTATTTGATGTAGAGCATGAATGGCCATCTGTTGGAATATTCCGTCTGTGGGGTACTTCCAGCTAATGTGCTTCGAGAAGATTTGAACTAGTAACTGATTTTTCGTATCGAATCTGGTTCATCATTCGACTACGCGATTCTTGGTGTTCCGAGTGACGACCGATCGGTTTGTATTTTGCTTTTGAGGCACGGCCAGCTTCGACGTTGACATTAGGGGACGGATCTGTCAGTTTGCGGTTAAGTTTTTGAGACAACAACGCCTCCGTGTTCTCGGTATGTAAACATTTCTCGTAACGTAGCTTCTTAAGGCTAATAAATCTGTATTCGTCTGTATTTTTTTAGTTGATAGATTTATCTCCGGGCATAGTATTTTGTGGTGTTTTTAAACTTATGAATTGTCTGTGTTAGTTCGAAAAATTAAGAAAAAATGTTTTTGGTTTTTGCTTCGTTTGTGATATTTGTTTTCATATGCATGCATATGTGTCCTGTAAATTCCACGAAGTTGTGTAAACCCATAGGGGTATTAAAATGTATATATGATTGTGTAGATATTCGAGTGTATGCGTAATTACTCAATCCATGTACTTACTGTTTTGTTCATTTCTATTTTATAATTTGTAAACTTTCCAGTGTTGATTTCGCGTGTGTGTTTCGCACATGTTTCACTGAGATATCGCGCATAGGAGAAACTGTGCTTTTTATGGTAGTAAAATCCTGTTTTTGTGACTATTTTCGTTAAAAGACCACTTCCTTTTAGTCTTCCACAGGCTCCTTTCTCCCATTCCCCCGATGTTGTTAGATTAGATTTGTTT
>NC_068990.1:51119530-51121967 GCF_001194135.2 Octopus bimaculoides
GATAAAGGTGTGAGTGCCAAGCAGAACAGGAGTGGAGAGAGCGTGTCTCCCTGGAATATTCCTCTTCTAATGGTGATGGTTTTGGTTTTCACGAGTCCCTCTTTTGTTCGGAGCTGTATGACCGTCTGCCATTTATTCATAGATTGTCTTATGTATTTTATAATTATTGGTGCCACTTTGTTTATGGCTAGTGTTTCGAGGATCCACATGTAGGAAAGACTATCAAAAGGCTTTCGGTAGTCGATCCAGGCCATACTGAGGCCTTTCTTCTTTCTGTGGCTGTCTTCAGTTATGGCTTTATTGATCATTAATTGATATTTTCAGCTGTATGAGCCCTTGCAGCATCCCTTCTGCTCTTCTGGAAACAGGTTGTTTTCTCCCAGGTGCTTACTCAATCTTTGAGATATTATTGCAGTAAAGGCTTTGTAGATTGTAAGGAGACAGGTTACAGGTCTGTAGTTTTGTGGTTTTGCCGTTTCCGTGGATTTGTGAATTAGGATGGTTTTTCCTTTTCGTGAGCCATTCAGGCATTGTCTCTGGTTCTGCTAGTATGTCGTTAAAATTTTCAGCCATCTTTTTGTGCATTGTTGTCGGATACTTTAACCAGAAGTTGGGGATCTTGTCTTGCCCAGGTGCCTTCCAGTTGCTTAGTCTTTGCAGTGCCTAGGTGACGTCTTCAGTTGTTATAGAGGTCCAGAGTTGCTCAGGTGGTAAGTTCGTTGTTTTAATAGTCCTTTACTGAAATTGTTGCTTCACCGACCATATTTCTTCCAGTTCTTCTGCTGTTGGTGCTGCAGTAATGTCTATTTTATTTTTGCCCAGTTCTTGGTAGAATTTGTTGGGGTTGGATTTGAACTGTTTGTTTTGTTCAAAGAAACGTTGGCGTTTCTCATATCGGCGGATCCTTTGTGCTTTGGCAAGGATATCTTGCTTTAGCTTTTCTTTTGCCTCAGGTAAATGTTATTTCTGTAATGTATTTGTACAGTATTTTTGCTTTCTTCTTGTTACTTAGTAGTGTTGATTGTCTACTAATTTCGTTAAGAATAGACAAATCTTTTCTTTCTTTTTATTTTTGTTTTGGATATTATTTACCCACAAGGTTTGTTTGGGTGGTGGTACTCCTGTGTGGATAGGTTTGAGGGAGTATCCTGCTTCTTTTTTGGCTGCAGTGGCTGCCGCATATATTATGTCATTTAGCTAAGTGATATTGCCATTTGTTTCTGTAGCTATTAGTTCCGTGACGGCCAGGTTTATGCTATTTATTATTGATGTTGTTTTATTGTCTATTTCAATTTTTGTGAGGTATAATCTGTGGTCCATTCTAAGATCTATTGTTTTCAGTTCCTTGATTATTCACATTTTTATAGTATCATAATCATTAGGCTCCCCTACACTGTTTCCAGATTTTAGATTTGTTTCGCCTTCCTTCTCATTCATATGTTTGTCTGTGGTGTTCTGGATTGGTGCTTTTTGTACATTATTATACATCCCTCCGGTCTGGGTTTGTTGTTTTTGTTTACTTCGTTTTTAGTGGGAATGGTACGTTTGTCTTCGTGTTTTACTATCTCAGTGTTTATATTATTTGGCATTGTTGTGTGGCTACTATATATTTTCCTGATGTATTTTTCCTTTTAATGGTTCTATTTCTATTTCTGATATTATTTGCTTTGAGAATATATCTTCGTATGTTAGCCAGTTTATTAGGGTTCATTGCTGAATCTAAGTCTTTATTTAGGTTATTTTTCTTCCATATTTTATATGTATGTGTTGCTGAGCTTTCGTTCTTTGGGTAGAGCGTTGCTGTAAAATAAGCGTGGAGGATTGAAATATGTTCCTCACGTGTCCATTTATGCCATTTTGGTTTTCTTTTTGCAGGGCATGAGGAACAACGTCCGGTCCTTTATTTTGACGGTCATGATTTTCGTAGGGTACCGGTCTGTTCATTTCTGTTGTCAAATTGTTTTGCACGTGTAGTTTTTCGTACGTTTTGTGTAACAAGTTTAAAGTACGCACTTCCCGATTGTTATTCTTGGGTTGAATAATACCGGTATTTTAAAAATTTATTTGTAATTTTTTTATACATGGTGTTTGGGGCCGGAAATGGTTTGGTAAGCGTGTTTACATGTGCTCTGCGAGCAGTGGAGATGATATCCAGTTAAAATACATCATTCCATTTGCAAAATAGAAATAAATTTCAATGAGTATTACTTTCTCGGATATAGTCCAACCCTCTATCAGCTAATTTTGGCTACATGCGATGTTTTTATTTCCGATGTTTTTGGATAAAAATTTCGGAGCAGTGTTTCATCGCTCTCACATGTTAAACGTCCCCGGTGTTCTCTGTTTATTATTATTATTATTATTATTATTATTATTATTATTATTATTATTGTTCAGTAGTTTTATTTTTATAACGTGCTTTCACTTCACTACCGAG
>NC_068990.1:51122374-51135326 GCF_001194135.2 Octopus bimaculoides
TCCAGTGTATATAGGTCCCAGCTCTGTCGTGTCTGTGAATATATTCCTTCTTAGCCAGGACTGGGCAGCCAGAGATTATTATTATTATTATTATTATTATTATTATTATTATTATTATTATTATTATTCCTTCGTATCACAGTGTAGGTAAAAATGCACTGGAGTCTGTAGTCATCTGTCAAGTCACAACATGGACCTCAGGCAGATAATACTTTCCTTAAGATGTGCGCTGTACACAATAAAGCTGCTTTTTGCAAGACATCAATCTTGCATGAGATTTTCAGTTGCATTAAGAAGTCTCGAAGTTTCATTGGGGCTGAGCCCAACGCTCCGATCACCACTGGTATCACTTTTACATCGCATTCCATACAGTCTTGACATCTCCACTTTCAATTTAGAGTACTTGGTGATTTTTTTCAACCTCTTTACTCACGACATTATTTGTCTCACTTACTCAATATGGCAATGCCCGGCCTACAGTGTTCGATTATACGATCTGTCTGAAAATCATAGTCCCAGAGTATCGTTACACTTCCATCCTCCTGCATAACTTTACTTGGTACATGCTTACACCAGTTCTCTGTTACTTCATATTGGTTTATTACGGCATAAGAGCCAATGAAGATACACACACATTTTATCGTGGCGGCGCTTGTATTTTTTTTGTGCAAGGTTCTCACATCCACTTACCAAGTGGGACACATTTTCGACACACTTTCCACAGTCTGCATTTCTGGGTGTCATTATTATTATTATTATTATTATTATTATTATTATTATTATTATTATTATTATTATTATCTTCTTTCAATTCTGTTTCCATTTCTTGCCGAGTGTGTTCCTGACACCTAGGGCAGAGAAATACACTGTATGCATTAGTTGGTCATTAAAATCGACAAACCAGATTGTTTATTTACAAAGTCATGTGATAGAGCAAAAAGTGGAAGAAAGACTGAGAAAATGGAAAAATAAAAAAATGAAAAAGTAAACAAAGAAAGTAAAGGGTGAAACAGGAAAGAAAATTCACAGTGACAATGCTCTTCTCAATACGTGTGATATACCAGTCAAGACAATGTTTTGCGCTTCATGCACGCATGGTAAGCCAGGGAACATTCTTAAATAATTTTCATTTCCCCTTTTGATCATTCCAAGTGCTCTTACAATCACTAGTATCATAACCGTCTTGAGTTGCCATATCTTTTCGATTTTAACCATAAATCTTGATATTTTCTGAGCTTATCAAATTCTTTTGTCGAGATATTATGGTCACAGGGTATGCTCATGTCAATCAATAAGCAGACTTTATTGTTTTGGTCTTTCAGAACAATATCTGGTTTATTTGCTTTGATGGCCCGGTCTGTACATACTAAAGAATCATTACATTTTCTACCTCAGTTACAGCCTCAAAGTGGTGCTTGTACTATTTGTCAGCAGTTTTGATTTTATAATGCCGGCACATTATCCAATGTAGATATTGGCCAACATTGTAATGTCTTGATTTGTACTTTAAAGGTACTAAAACCTTACACTAAGAGATTAGGTGGTCGACTGTTTCAATCCCATCATTGCAGTATCGGCACTTTTGGTCTACACTATTTTTCATGAACTTGGCTCGATAGTTCCTGGTCAATAAGCTCTGATCTTGAGCAGCCAAGAGAAAGCCTTCACTCTTTGCCTTTAGCTCTGAGCTCCGTAGCCACTGATGGGTGTGCTTCTGGTCTACATCAGCTTCTTTGGTACGGGCCACATATTTGCCATGCAGAGGTTTTTCTTGTCACCCATCAGCCAATTGTTAAAACGTATTTTGCTTTGCCATTGATTTCACTTTGTTTGCAACTACAGTTTATACACGCTGCTCAACCTGAGTATTATTCAAACTCGCTTGAAAATATTTTGCTCCTCTTCATAAGAGAATGAAACTTCTTACGTCTTTAGAATCCAATCATTAGACTTTCAAAATAATTTCTCCGTCTAATTGTGGTGGTTTTGTAAGAGATTTCAAATTGGGCCAAGCCTCGACCTCCGTGAGCTCTGGGTAGGTAAAGACGATCTGCGTCTGCCTTTGGGTGGTGCATCTTATTGCAAGTCAACAGCTTACGGATTTTCCTGTCAATCTTCCTTATTTCGCTCATATTCCACATTGAAACTGTAAATAACAACAGGAAATGCTAAAGAAGTTATAGCTAACACCTTGTTACGTGCACTTAACTCAGATTTTAGGACTGCTTGAACTCTCCTGTAACATTCCTTCCCGATCTTCTCTTATATGCTTGCATGCTGAATGCCAGAGTCCTCATTTATTCCGAAGTATTTGTAAGTGTGTTCCTGCTCGAGTTCTTTTATGACACCACTGAATGTGAGGTCTTCACTTTCCCTTTCTGGAAAGTGACCTTGGCACATTTATCAAGACCGAATTCCACCCGCATGTCATCACTGTATACTTTCACAGTATGTAGATGTCCTTCAAGCTAATTATCGTCTTTGCCATAGAAATTTAAGTCATCCGTATTGAATAGATGACTTATGTTCTTATGGTATGTTGTCAACTTAATGTGACAGGCCCATGAAATGGAAGAATGCTACTGCTATTTAGCACCAGGAAACACCGTTTCCAACTGGCTATGACACATTTTCTGTGTCCTTATGTTATCAAAGGGGAGATAAGCACCTCCATCCAGCAAAGCCAACGTCCAGAGACTAGTTTCAGAGTCATTGCTCATCCTCAGTTTGGAGTAGCATGGCATGCTAGATGAATTTTTTATTACGACCTTAAAGATCAATACATAGTTGGGACAGCACAGGAGAAGACATAAAAAATGTGATGTGTTCGAATGATACCTATTATTTAAAAATATTGACGATGAAATAGTCTTTTTCTATATGAGTAAGGGATATGCCCTGTTGCCTCAAAGGCCCAGCGGCTATCTCCTTCCTTTTATTTCCCCCTCTTTTCCAAAGCCGATTAAGCCAGGACCCTTGCACCTACATTTCTTAACACAGATTTCCATCTTTCCTCAAACACACTTTTCGACAGGGTTCTTCTCTCCAGCCCTATCATGCTCTTCAGATGATATCTGAAGTATTGTAGCAAACCAGGGCCAGAAATGAAAGACCCTGTCACGAATCCTTGCATCCTAGTCTTCCACACACATAAAATTATGGATGAGATTGTGATACCGGAGGACGTCAAACTACGAGTGGTAGTGGAGGGAAGGCCTCCCATTCGCTACCACTGTGGAGTACGGGGTCACATGCAAGCGAGGTGTCCCCAGAAGCAAGAAGTGGAACAGGAGGTAGAACAGGAGGAGGTGGAGCAACGTGTGGTGGCGCATGGCCAGGTAAAGGAAGTGGTGGAAGCAGTAAAAGCGAAATACCCAATCGGAAAGGGAAAGTAGGAAAGGGAGGAAAATGCATTATCGCCTCCAAAAAGCCCACAAAAAAAGAGGAAAGGCAATTTGGAGGAGATGCAGATAGAAGGCGCAGAAGGAACAAAAAAGAAAATTGCAGAAGAGAGAACAAATAGAAAAGAAAGTATTCAGAAAGGAAAGGAAACAACATGGTAGAGCGGGAGTCAGATGGACACACAAGTACAAGGAACATCGGGAGAGAGTTGAGATGGAAAGTGGAAAGAAGTGGCGAAAAGAAGAAATGTGAGGAGGATGATGGAATACAAGAGGAGTATAGAGATAGAGAAATGGATTACAAAGATGAAAAATGTCATAAGAGGATTACGAAGATGAAAAATGTCATAAGATAACGGAAAGTGAGGGAAATGAACATACAGAGGACGACAAGGTGGTTTTGCTGGAAAGTGATAGAGCGGATAAATTGAAAGAATTGTTTGGTGAGCAGATGGATTTAACGGCGTTGTGGTGGCATTCGAAGACATTGTGCAATACTTTGTCGATGAAAATAGTAAGTAAAATTTGTAAAATTAAAATGTTTTTTTAAAAAAATGTACCATAAACTGTACACGAACATGAACTGCATAAACAGTTAAATGACACTGTTTGCGTATGGGGTGCGAATAAGACATTTCATTTTTCTCATTATATCACTATATTCATATCCATTCGATTTTCGTTTTATGTACCCCACTGTATTGTGTTGTTTGTCTTTGTTCGTCCCATCTTTCTAAGAGCTATATGCTTATAATAAAGAAAAAACGCCTTTTTCATCTGCGACCAGTTGTTGCCTACGGTATGTAAATTCGTTTCCTGTTCTGTTATTGCGAATGTTTGTTATATTTGAATTGAAAATTCTATTGGAATTTGAATTTTTGTCCTGTGGAAAACAGTAATTTTCGCCCTATGGGGTAGAAAATTTCTGTAAATTTATTGAACTGTGATTTTGTGAAGACACTTTCTGAAAATTTTTATGTCATTTATGACCAACGAAGTTATGGACACTCAACCAGCCGTCAGCTATGCTACAGCAGCAGAAGGAGTGTAAATAGCTATATGCTCATAGTAAAGAATAAAACTAGCAAGCCATGCTACTCCAGACTGATGATGAGCAATAACTCTGAAACTAGTTTCTGGATGCTGGCTTTGCTGGGTGGAGGTGCTTATTTTCTTTTTGAAAACATAAGGACACAGAAAATGTGTCAGGGTCAGCTGGAAACGGTGTTTCTTGGGGCTAAATTGCAGTAGCATTCTTCCCTTTCATTGGACTGTCACATTAAGATGACAACATACCATCACTTTATCGTGCGGCTACTGTATTAATTTCTCTGAGAGATTTAGAAATGTAATATTTCTATTTTCCTATGTCCAATTTTATATCCACACCCTATTCTATTAAGTTCGCTTGTAAGGGGTATTAGGGCTAAGCAAAACATTAAAGGTGAAAGTAGATCACTTTAGAAATTGCCACAGTTGATGTTAATGGTTTTTGTGGTCAATAGTCCATTAGAGTTGTAAAATTGGAGATTCGTATTCCACACTAACATGCTTCAGGAAGTTTGAAATGACAGGATTAAATTTGAAGATGTACAGCGATTTCAAGATCCATGAATGCAGTATGTTGTCAAAGGCCTTTTTTATAATCAATCTATACGTAACTGAGATTTCTGTATTTGTTATGACAGTTCTCAAAGACCATGCGATTGATTAAGAGTTGGTCTTTGCATCCCTATGAGCCTCGTCGGCACCCTTTTTGTTCAGTGAGGAAAATATCGTTCTGTTCCATAAATTTGTATATTTTCCCCACGAGGAAGAATTTTAAAATTTTATACGTGGTAGATAGACATTTTATGGGTCGATAGTTTGGGAGAAATTTGGTTTCATTATTTTTCGTTAGTAGGTAAGAAATACCTCTAGCTAACCAATCAGGTGCTTTCGTAGTATCTCTCATAATTTCATTGAATAACTGGACTAACTTTTCGTGTGCGCACGGGAGCAATGCGAGCCAAAAATTGGAACCCTATCATTACCAGAGGATTTCAACTTAGTGTCATCCTTAGGTTTGCTATTGTGGTGCCCTCCCCCGCTTGTTCTGTTAAGTTTTGGTAGGATCATTCTGTGCGTCTAATCTAGTCTGCAACTTTCATTGTAAGTCTTTTCATCACTCCAGATATCTTTCCAAAAGTTTTCAACTTCTATAGAAGGGGAGTCTTCAACGGTTATTTTCTCCTTCCCTATTTCTCTGTAGAATGTTTTCGCACTTTGCTTGTAAAACTTGTTTCTCTTCTCACATCTTCATATTCTTTGAGCCTTTGCTTGGACTTTTTGTTGCAGTGTTTCTTTTGCTGAAAGCAGTTCTCTTGATGAGAATCTATGTTTTCTCTTCATTTTTCTTCCTTTTCAGGTTTTTACATAATTTCCACAAATTAGTTCATTCAATATTGATATTTCCCCTCTCATTATTTCAATGTCTTGTTCAATTTTACATTTCCAGACTGGAATTCTCTTGTTTGCATATCTTTGTTTTTTCGGAGGCAATTGTCTTAGCAGCTGCGTAAGTAATTTCGTTTAATTCAGTGTTGTTACATAGTTTCCAATTTTAATTTGTTTTCTATTTTGGATTGTATTTGAGAGTTTATGAAGTGGTTCTCTATTAGCGTGTCTTACGACACCAAGCTTATTCAGGATTTTCTGCTTCATTTCTATCATAGTCTCTCTATGATCTTCAGTAAATGAATAGTCTTCAAATATTGTTTCTTTACTACTTTCCTCGCTATCTTTATCTGGTTCATTACAATTTATTTCTGCAGAGGTTTGCGTGTTCTGGTCAGATAACAGTCTTTCAATTGAGACTTGCGGAGAGTTGTTCTCTTCGTCTGGTTTTTCATTTCCTTTCTGTCTTATATTTAGGTCATTTCCCGTTGCGTGCTTGATCGCGGTTATTTCACTATCTGTGAGTCTTTAATTTCTAGAGATATCCTTAACATAATATAGTCTGCTGTCTTGATTTGTTGTTGTTGTTGTTGTTGTTGTTGTTGTTGTTGTTCTTCTTCTTCTTCTTCTTCTTCTTCTTCTTCTTCTTCTTCTTCTTCTTCTTCTTCTTCTTCTTCTTCTTCTTCTTTGTCGTCCTGACCTTCAAAATTTTGTTCCCTAAAGTTGCTTATTTAGTTACTAAACGTTTTTCTATAGCACCACTATTGCATAGGTGGGTCGGTTTGTGTTAATGCCCTTCTTGGAGTCTGTAATCTTAAAATAATTGTTTCAAAATTAATTTAAAAAGAAAACAAATGTGGTGAAACCAGTCTTGCCGAATAACATAAAAGAGGAGTCGAGAAGTGTTTCAGATAGAGAGTTGTAAGACGCCGCAGTGACCTCCGCCTACTACCCACAAATAAAAAGGGATGCGAGCACGCAGCAGGTTCAAATTCTCGCACACAAAATTGCCGGGACTTCAAAAAATAATGTGTCAAGCTGAGGTAGAAAAGTTAATAAGACTGGAAAATGTGCAAGCCAGTATTACCATCCCACACGAGGTGTTGTCAGAAACTAAAAAGAAAACTGTGTTGTACAGATGCGTCTTCGTAAACACGAAGCGGCCAGAAACGGCGAGATAGGCGGACGTGGAAAGGGCACTGAAAGAAATAATGCTCGACATTCTTCATGTTTTGAGGGCTAAACAGTTTGTGGGCATTTCAGTGCCATTTAAATCAGAAGCTCTGGCTGCCAAACACTCCGTGTTTCCATGTCGGATTGAAAATATGTGCTTCGTCCATCCTATTTAGGAAGGAGGATGGTGCGCATAAAGATAGCTGGGATACCACCAGAGGTAAACTTGTGGTGGATTCTCGCAGCGATCGTTTTGGAAGAGGGCAACAGCTTCCTGGAGGTCAAAAGGACATGACGTGAAAATTGGCCTGGAACCAGTGTGGAGGTGCTCCTCCACATTCAACCACAAGCTATTCACAAGATCCCAGATCGCATTCGCCTTCCAGGAGGGGAAGAATTACATGTCACAGTGAATGGTAGAACGCCACAGTGCCACCTGCGTGGAGCGACAGGACACTTGAAAGTCTTCTTCCCCCCAACAGAAGACAGGGAACTATGGCATTCCTTTACTGCAAACACCAAGTTCCCCAAAACATCAACAACAACAACAACCATACCAACAACGACGCGTAACAAAAGCAGCACCAATCCTAGCAACAATGGCACCATCATCAAGAACAGTAAAACCAATAAACCTAACAATAGCAAGCTCAGCAGCATCATCAACATCAGTCACAGCAGCAGCACCAGCCACAGCAACAACAACAGCAACCTCAGTAACACCAGCAACACCAACAATACCAATAACACCAGCAACAGATGCACCAGAAGAGATAATACATAAGAACACACACAACACCCAGGGCTACCTCAACGAAGCTCTCCCTCTCTTCGTCTACTTCAAACCCCATCGACACATGACCTGATTCCACAGGTTCAGATTCATTGGCAACACAGCGAAAATGAAGGGAAATCACAAAAACCAAAAAGAAAAAAAACGAAAAGGAATCACAAAAATCCATCAAGTCCCACATCACCCCACACATCAAGAAACAGAAAATACACCAACAATTGTCACAGACACACATACAGCTTCACCAACCTCTCCAGCACCACAATCACAAACCTCGCCACCAACACTACTCGAAATGCAACAACCGACCAAAAGAAAACACTCCTAAGAACAACAACGAGCAACCTCACAAACACCAAACTTCGTGCTAGTGAGGAGGTCAAATACAAAATTGATGGACCTCCTATCACGAAGGAAAGATGTCGAGAGAGAGGTTGTGATCTTTGGCACCGGCACCTTTAAAGTGCCAGAAGCATTGGTGTTGGTGCGGAATGCCTATAGAGGCATATAAACTCACTAGGAAGAGCTTCCCACAAGAAATGTAAAGGCCACGGGTAGGCTTTTTAAAGAGTTCCCAGAGGGACCCCAACAACTCATGGATACGCGAATGGTAAGTAGATGCCCCTTTGCGTCTTCTATCAATTCTGTCCGGTCAACGTGGGATGTTTAAGAATAGGTTTGTATTGTCAGAACTAGGGTGCATACTATAAGATACGAGGGGACGAAAACCGTTTGATGGGCCCGGGTGGCAGAAGTACTACGTGTCAACAAAGTCACAATTCTGTCTTTGTTGGGAAGGGACGGGCGTATGCTACACGAGTTCAAACAGAGGTGTACGGAATTTCAGCAGCACTTCGCCGAACTGTTCGGGGCGCGCGGCGTGTCAGGGACGAAGGTGGATTTCACCTCCTACCTCGGCAGCATGCTGCGCCTTTTGGCCAGGGATGCGGAGTTCTGCAAGATGCCGATAACAGCCGAAGACATACGGGACGCCATGAAGGCCTGCACTACAGAGAAGTCTCTGGGGTTGGATGGTCTACCTTTCGAGCTTTATCTTCACATGCCAGACTTTTTCGGTGATTTCAAAGTGCGCGTTCACTTTGCGTAGAAGTACAGAAAGTGGGATCAAGGTTATGACAAATAATAAGGGTGAACAAAAATCTCCCTGGAAGACACCTCTTTTGATTGTCATCACTCGACTACATGCTTATTGTTACAGAAAAGACGTGTTTTCCAACTAGGCACCCTGTTCTTAATCAATGCGCACACGTCCTCATCTTTTCCACACATGTCGAGTGTTTCCAGAAATTATTATTATCATTATTGAGTGAGAGAGCGGTACATGTCATCAAAGTGACGAAGCCGGGTACACCAGGCACATGCATCACAACCATATGTGCGTGACATAGTGATCTCCTATCAAGATAAACCGTGCATGATCTTGCAGGTGGGCCAGTTAGTATTTTCTTCAGGTCGAGTAGCCCATCCCACTAAAAAGGTCCCTGAATAAGGGTTGATTAAGGATAATGAACAAAACACACATGTTTCCAAAGGTTAAATTCTCCAAACCCCAAAGAATTCCTCTCAACACATGGCTATGATGCTCCCCCACTACTTCTGCTCATGATCAGAGATGCACATATCATCAGCCACTAAGCGACATGCTGAACTGGTCAAGCAACTGACAAGCAAATCTGTGGTATTGAGCAGAATATTTGTTGTAGTCCATCTTTTGGACTACAACAGTGTACATGATAACACTTCAAATCAGTTAAGATCAAAAGCCATGAGAGCCACTGCCTGGTACTACTTCAGCGCATTTATTATTATTATTATTATTATTATTATTATTATTATTATTATTATTAAGAAAAACGTGGGAGAAACTGAGTAAGATAAAATTAAGATTAGACTTGTGTAAATTATTTCTGGTGATTTAATATACAATGCGAAGAATTATCTTAACATATATTAAGTAATGAAATGATATTCTTGTAGCTTTCGAAAGCAAAAAGATTGTCTGGAAATAATTCATTTCATCAAACGAGATTGTAAGCTCACATTAAAGGCTGATGAAAAGAAGCTAACAAAAATGGGAAGTGGGAAGTCTGGGAAAGAGAGAAACTTGCATTTACAGACAGATCTTTGGCATATAGACAGAAATAGAAAAAATATCAGGGGCGTTTAAAAGAAATTAAAAACATATTCTATGGAGAATTTATTACGCATACATATAAAAACAAAGAAGAACAATAAGCCTTACCGAAAACTAATAGAACTTCATAAAAGAAAACAAAAATACATGTGGTTTTAGAAGACGATAATTGAATAAACCTTGTTAGAATAAAAGAAAACTAGAATTGACTAAAATGAAATGTTTAAAATTAATGAATGGATAAAGTAACAACTCGGTAAAAGATATAGATTCGATGAGATTGAGCGGAAGATTGGTCTGAGAACAGATATAGTTAGCTGAAAGAAACGAAAAATATCCACTTTCCATAAAAAATTATGTTATCAAATATGTGTAATCGTTATGCATTATGAACTAACTTACGTTTTTAATTCAATTATTATTATTACTATGCGGCGAGCTTCCAGAAACGTTAGCACGCTGGGCGAAATGCTTAGTGGTATTTCGTCTGTCTCTTGTTTCTTACGCGTCGCACATGTGTTTGTGGTGTTGTGGTGAAAATTGCTGTTTCTTAGTGTTATTATTTATAATAACTGCTGTTTTTGTTAAACTGTTGAATTTCGTAACTGCTGGAGTTTTCATTTGAAAATACTAAGTGCTTGTAGAAAGCACACGTTGTTCATTCCCCCGTTGGGGGGAAGAATGTCGTCTAGCGAGAGGCCTACGGTTGGAACAGAGATGTTTGTTTTTCCTGTCGAAGCGAAGAATTGCATGTTGTCTGGCGAGGAGCCAACTACGAGCAAAGAAATAATGGATTCCCCCGTTGTAAAAAGAATAACAAAATGTATGAGTTATTTGGAGATGTGTCTGAAAGCTCGTCAGAACTTTCACAAGAAGAATACCCGAGTTTGCCAAAAAACAAAAGTATTGTGTCCAAAAGAAAAATTGATGCACCTAGCATCCAAACTGAACAACCAAAAAAAGTAAAAGATAAGTTTTGCGTTGGCAGCTGGGGGTTGAACCCGGCTGCTTTCGACGAATAAGTGTGATTTTATGAAATATAGTGAAATGATGCAAATAAATGATAACGTGGTTAAAATACAACTACCGGAGAAATTACAATTATATTTAAAACTTACGGTTTGCAAAAAAGAAACATTGAGAGAATTACAGAAGAGAAGATAGAGAAGTTCCTGAAGCCAATCTGGCAAGAGGCAGGAAATTTGGTACGGTGGAAGTAAGGTTTACCAACAAAGAAATTGCACAAGAACTCTCAGTAGAAACGCTGAAAACGGACGACGTGGTGCTCATCCCCACCTATATGGGAATGAGAACGTCCAGAATTAAAATCACAAGGGTCCCACCGGAGTGGATCCTACGTGGTTGGTGGCGACAGTCCTAATCAAACAGGAAGAGAAAATTACCCTTCTCCAGGCTGCCGCTACCGAAAACGCTAACTGTACTGGCTAACCCTAAAATAATTGAAGCAATTCTCGAGACAATTGAGATAGGGAAAGAGACCCTCGTGGTGTCTGTTGAGGGCCGAGAATCCCGATGTCTTTTGTGCGGCCAATTAGGCCGCATTCGAAGGAACTGCAAGGAAAATGAGGAAGAGGAGGAAGAGAAGAAAGAAGAAAAAGAGGAAGAAGAAAAAGAAGAAAAAGATGAGAAGAAAACAACAAACAAAAGAAAAATACAATCAGCAACTCAACCGAGAGCGGGGACTACTACGGAACAACGACCAAAAAAGACTGCCAGAAGAGAAAAAGAGTAATTAAGACTGCAAAAAAAAAAAAAAAAAACCTTTCGGAGAAAAATAGCAATTATGACATGTATGAAGTCCCAAATAAGACTCATAGAATTTTACAAAACAAATACCGTAAGACAGTATCATCAATGAGATTGGACTTTAATAAGTCTATATTTCATGGATTACCAGCCTCGATCCCGCGTGAAAAGGAAAAGGTGGAGACCCCCCTCCACCTGATAATTCTGTGTCGGTAATGAGACGGGATTTTAACAAATCTATTTCCCAAGACCTGCCACCTCCGACCCTGTATCAAGAAAAGGTGGAGGGTCCCTCTCCACCGGACAGCCCTGATTAACAGGTAAGTCATGTCTATTCACATTGGTTGTATAAATGTTCGTGGCCTGTTGTCTAGCTGGAAGCAAGGACGCTTCCTAGATGACATCAAGTCAAGAGAATTGGATGTGATTGTGGCAACAGAAACCCGGGTATGAGAAATACGGCTATGAGAAATACGTTTCTCCAAGTCGAACGGCTATGAGAATAGCTATGAGAAATACGTTTCTCCAAGTCGAGCGGAAGGTGGGGTGTTGGTCCTACTGAAAAGAAACTGGGTAGCCGAGAAAAAGTTGTTTTTTTTCTGATCCAGAAGGCAGGCTGGTCGTTCTCGACCTGACATTCAGTTGTGGCATGATAATCAGGCTAGTTGCTATTTATGCACCCAACATTATGGGCCCGCAAAGTGAATATTTTCGTGACCTGCGCAAGTTCCTGAACACGTCGCATTCGCTAGTATTGTTAGGAGACAATATGTGACACAGTATGTGACGCACACACAGATTGTGTTGGCTCAAACACGAACAGAAAATGTAACCCAGGCTTACGGGATCTGCTAAGGCACTTCCAGCTAGCAAATCCATATAGGTTGGAACACCCGAACACTCCACAGTGGATGTGGTCAAATACTGACGTGTCTTCCAGAACATATCTAGATAGGATTTTAATTAGAGAAACAGATAAGTCCATAGCTAAGTGTCCACAGCTTTTTCTAGTCAGCTACAGTGACCACAAGATGGTTACCTGTAAACTAACAATAGATAAGTTACATAGTCAGGGATCTGGCTACTGGAAACTCAATACGTCTCTTTTAGCGATTGAGGAATACAGAAAGCGGATCAAGATGTTAATACAGAGGGCATTGACAGGTACCATCATTAATAACAAATGGTGGTACGCCCTAAAAAGAGCCATCAAATATGAGTCTATTA
>NC_068990.1:51135800-51136785 GCF_001194135.2 Octopus bimaculoides
TCTCTCGGGGTCGGATGCGGAGTCTTGCGAAGGGTCAATCACGTCTGGGGAGGTGATGGAGGCTTTGGCCGACTGTAAAACGGGTAGGTCGCCGGGACTTGATGGTCTTCCGTACGAGCTGTATAAATGTATGCCAGACTTGTTCGAGCATCTACTGGCTGACGTTTACGCGAACTGGCAATAGAGTGGGTTTATCCCCAGATCTGTGCGCCGGAGAATGGTGACGTTGGTCAGAAAGGACCCGGACAAGGGGGACGTTATAGAGAATTTCAGGCCCATCACTCTGTTAAACGCAGAAGTGAAGATTTTGGCCAAGGTCTTAGCAGAAAGGTTGGCACGTGTCTATCTTATCCGATATACCATAGAGAAGGTTGGTAATAAATCTGGCAAAGGTGGGGCATTGGTACGTTTGGACGAGTCTAAGGCTTTTGATAGGGTTTACTATCGATACCTGGTGACTGTGCTTGCGTTGTTCGGCCTGGGCCTTGGCTTCCTCAAGTGGTTTATCGCTTTGTACCACAACATGGACTCGATAGTTCGGGTGAACGGTTTCCTTTCGAAGCCGTTCTGCATCAGACGCTCGGTTCGTCAAGGATGTCCACTCTCACCGCTTTTGTATGTGGTGGCTCTCGAGCCCCTACTACGAAGGTTGAGTGGCATTCCGAGAGAACCAAGTCTAGTAAAGTTTGTCACAGCTTACCCGGATGATATCACTATCGGCATAACCTCAGTAGCACGCCTACGTGAAGTGGGTAAGACAATTGAGGCTTACGAAGAGGTGGCAGGAGCAAAGATTAACCGGGAAAAGTTGGTCGGCTTGCAGCTCGGCACCTGGGTTGGCACGCATGCGTTAAGATTGAGGCACTTCTGGTGGATTCTCCTGGATAGTGAACGGGTGTGGTCTCCGCTGGCCAGACAAATGTTCCCTGAATTCAAAAGTTTTTGCGAACAGGAAGCCTGGTGTTCTCGTAGACCAAGGTCGAGT
>NC_068990.1:51138052-51140990 GCF_001194135.2 Octopus bimaculoides
TATCGGCGGTGTATATTTCGTTTATCACTGTTATTTATGACATCGTTCGTGCGTTTGTACTGGTTTTAGCTTTAGGGTTTTAGGGTTAGGGTTTTAGGGTTAGGGTTTTAGGGTTAGGGTTTTAGGGTTAGGGTCTTAGGGTTAGGGTTGGGGTTGGGATTTTAGGGCTAGGGTTAGGGTTGGGGTTTTTATGGTGAGGGTTACGGAAAAAAGTGAAAAATGAAGAAATTGGAGGGGGGGTAAGGGAGTGCCAAAAAGTTTCAAAATTCCGATTTTTGGCAATTTTCCGGAATCTCCGTATCCGAAAAGGTAGGTTTTTGGCAAAAGGATTAAAACAAAAACATTAATTTGCGAGAAAATGGTGGGTGGGGCCGGGAGGAAATCTTTCCGAAAATAATAGCTGAAAAAAAAAAAATCCTGAAAAGCAGTAGAAATGCATGAACGATTATGATGGTGTCGTGAAGTAAACGTGCTTCAGATAATCGCTTATTCATACGAACGTAACTGAGATGAAATATGTCATAAATAAAAGTGACAAACGAAATATACACCGCCGGAAGTTGTTGACAAACAACAGCAGTAACTTTATTCAGCTCAATAGACGTCGTTGATTACCCAAATACGACAACTTTAACACGAAATAATTTCGAAAATACAAACTTTTCTCAACAACGCTAAGAGTAAAAGATGTTCTATATGACACATTCTACCAGTATCCGAAGTTTGAAAGTGTTTAGTTAAAAAAAATTAATCTATCGACCTGCTGATCAAAAGGAAAAGATCCGGCGAAAGTGATTTTCGCAGTCAATCTTCCCCGGATGAACTTACAAACATGGAAAGAGGTTGTAGCAGCAGCAACAGCAGCAGAAGAAGCAGTAGCAACAACAACAACAGCAGCAACAACAACAACAGCAGCAACAACAACAACACAAACATTAAAGAAAAGACGTAAAAACAACAACGCCAGTACCACCACCGCCATCACGAAAACCGACAAAAGCAACAACAACAACGAACAAGAAAAGTTGGTCTGCATAAATAACACCTGCAAATTCATCCACCATCGCAACCACTACCATCATTAACGCCAGCACAGTCTCTGAAAACGACAAAAACTACAAATCGCGCGTTAACAGTTCGCAGCTGCGACGCGTCAGGCACTAGAAAGTGTAAATCTGACGACGGACGATTTGAAAATTGCAAAAAGCATTTTAAAAAGACATGGAAAAAGGATTATTCTTAACAAGCCAGTGTACAGGACACACTGAGAAAAGCAATAACACACAAAACAATAAGAGTTAAAAATCGTAGATTAGAACGGGCGACACAACAACAAATTGAAACGTGGCTACGTCCAGTGTGAGACACAAAAACCTACGTTGCAAGAGGAGGAGGCAGGGACCCACTTGACTCTAAAAATGAAGGCCTGCTTCTAGTACCCATATACTCGTGTCGTCAAGTGGCGAAAACAAAAAGTGCTGACATACCACCAGAGATAGACAGTTGGTGGCAGCTGTCCTCTTGTACATATCCTATAGATACCGAAACTGCATAAACAAAATAGGTTGTAGCAGGCATAGATTTGTAGGTGCAAATTGATCACTAAAGAGATCTCGTTAACAACTTAACAGAAATCTTAAACTTTATGTTTAGCTGAGTTATGGGCCGGAATTGTGAATGTAACATGCTGGTAGAGAAAGAATACAACAAAAAACATCACAACTAGGGGAGAATAATCCACTGGGAGTTATGTAGAAGTTAGGATTTGATCATATTGATGAATATTATGAACACGAACCCAGTAAAGTGCTGGAAAGTAAGAGATATAAGATTTTGTGAGGTTTTAACATTGAGACTGACATAGTAATAGAAGCTAGATGACCTGATTTAGTAGTAGTAGGCGAAGAGTGTCAGACAATTGACTTTACAGTCCCAAATGATGAGAAAGTCAATATGGGAGGTATAAAAAAACAGCAATGCACCAGACCCAAGCCACGAGGGTAACATTCAAAGCCGTATTAATGTTTGTGGTAATGATCATGATGAGAGGTTGAGAAAGGGGAAAAGAAATAGACAATCGCTAACTAAAAGCCTATGGTGGAAGTGTTTGAAGTTGGCAAGGCAAGAAGGTAGTTGGGAATATAAGTAAGAGCAAACGATACACAATGTGCCTCAAAACAATTGCTAGTGACTTTTTGTCCAGGCTTGTTAGGACAGAAAAGACAGGGAGGTTGTGGAGGTGGGAGGCTCTGAAGAAATTAAATAAGAAATAAGTGAATAACTAAATAAAGGAATAAATAAATGGATACTATTCCGCTAGACATTTAAAATGCTAAAGTTCAAACAGAATGAGCATAAAATTAAGAGTGTATATAACCACGAGCACGTGTTGAGTGCCGCACTGGAAATCCTCCGATTTTCTACCCTCGCACGACCATGATATATATATATATATATATATTAGCCAGGATCAGGTAATAAATCCAAGGCTGTGAGGACATTTATAAGGAAATAGTCTTACTGCTGTTTCTGGGATATCATGGATATCCCTTCATTAGAGACTGTGTGAGAAAATATTTGAGTTCGAATTATTGTGAAAAAGATAGGGAATATATGGGGAAATAAGAGAATGAAAGTAGAAATAAGATATATAAAGATACTGTAGTTGCAGATCCATATATGTATATATATATATATATATATATATATGAAAATGAAAAAAAGCCAGAATGCTGAACTGGAAGCATAATTTAATAAAGATTTTTTCTAACCGGTTTTCATTGCGAAGAAGCAAATTATCAAGAAGAAGGAGAATGAAAATGTTTTTTTACAAAGAAGTACAAAATGAAGAAAATAATATATAAAACAATAATATATAAAAAAATAAATATACCCATACATTATATTGTCTTTGAGCTTTTGCAGTTCAATAGTAGTT
>NC_068990.1:51142788-51145813 GCF_001194135.2 Octopus bimaculoides
GCATGTCAAGATCATCTCTGATGTAACTTTTGATGTGGCTTAGGAAAGGTTTCAAAAGAATGTCCAAGAAATTGCTTAAGCGATGTGTTTCGCAGGAGGTGCCTGCTATAATGGGTCTTAGTTTTAAATCCTCCGGTGCCTTGATGTTGATGTAGATTTCAGAGGAGAGTTTGCAAGCTTCGGTGATGGATTTGTTCTTATGGATTTTAGGGAGGCCATAGAAGAGGCTGGGCTTGCATTTGAAATTAGTGATGTAATCTTTTTCTTTGTCCGTGAGTCCTTGACCTTGCTGGAGTATATGTATATATGTGTGTGTGTGAGTATGTGAGTGTGTGTGTGTGTGCTATAATATACTGTGGAATATATGTGCATAGGCGCAGGCGTTACTCTGTGTGGCAAGGTTGTAAGAAGTTTGCTTTCCAGTCACATGGCAAGTGTCTTCTAATATAGCCTCGAACCCTGTGAGTAGATTTGGTAGACACGAAACTGAAATAAGCACGTCGTATGTATGTATGTATGTATGTATGTATGTATGTATGTATGTATGTATATATATATATATATATATATATATATATATATATATATATACTCGTGCTGATTAGTGCTCGTTGTCACTTTAGTGACGTATATATTTCTGCCTTTAGGTTGTAAAACTGCGAATTAGTTACCCATATTATTTATAATTTTTCACTTAAAAGTGAAATCAGGCTATGATTTAAACGGAAAGTTTCTAATCCGACAAGACGAGCTGAGTTTAACCCTAGGCGTGGTAAGAGCCAAGGATGAGCATTAAGATGCGTTAAGCATCAAAATGCAAAATCATCGATGATCTGACTTTTTCTGTAACCATAGGGAGCTTGCCCCCCTTATCAGTCAATAAGATAGTGCTTCTGTGGCTATTGAGTTATTCTGACTCTTATTTCTAGGAATATTGGTGTTGATTATTGCCCTTTGTCACTTTAGTGACATATATATTTCAGCCTTTAGGTTGTAAAATTGCGAGTTAGCCACCCATGTTATTTATATGTATAATTATATATTTATGTGTCTGAGTGTGTTTTTGACCCCCACCATCATTTGTCAACCTATGTTGGTGTATTTGTGTCTACGTAGCTTAGCAGTACGTCATTTGAGACCGATAGAATAATAAGTACCAAGCTTACAAAGAATAAGTTCTGGGGTCGATTTCTTCGACTAAAGCCCTTGATGCGGTACTCCATGCTGGAGTACTGTCTACACAGTGAGAGTGAGATTTAAAACAAGGATATATATCTTTTAACTTTTATCTTTTACTTGTTTCAGTTATTATACTGCGGCGATGCTGGGGCACCGCCTTGAAGAACCTTCAGCTGAATATATCGATCCCCCAGTAGTTACTTTTTATAAACCTGATACTTATTCTACCGGGCTCTTATGCCGAAACGCTAAGTTACAAGGGCGCAAACACATCAGCACCTGTTGTCAAGCGGTGCTGGGGTAGAAACAGACACAAACACACTCACACATACATGCATATATACGACGAGTTTCTTTCACATTATTTACATTATTTACATTTGACGGATATTTGTCCTCATTTTTTGTCTGTTGTTAACACAACGTTTGGGCTGATATACCTTTCAGCAAAGAGTTCTGAGGTTCACATTTTCTTTATTCGGCTCTAATATTCTTTAGTGGCACTTGTTTTGTTACAGGTGCCATTGTAAGATATTTTTTCATTCACCCCTAGATACCTGTAACATTCCTAGCAAGCTATAGGGGAAACATTGATGGAAATGTTACTAGTCTGGTTTATAGTTTTCCCGACTTCTCACAACCATATACCATTTATGCTGATCAAACTCCAACCCTATGTATGTATGTATGTATGTATGTATGTATGTATGTATGTATGTATGTATGTATGTATGTATGTATGTATGTAAGAACACACACATATAAAGTTATGTCTATGAGAGAAATACATTCCAATATAATTTATCATTTGAGATTTTAGAGTTCACCAAACAATTTCACTTTAATTTCCATTAATTTTCCTTTTTTTTGTTTGTTATATTACTCACGCCTACAAGTTCCTTCGCAAACGACACAGCTGTTACTCGGGAGTTGTGTGTTTCCATATGTAAATGTGATAAATTTAGCACTTAACAGTCAATACAATTGAAAATATTTCTTTTGATGAGATTTCCATAAGGCAGAAAATCCCCATGTCGAAAGCCGATGATGAAAAATTGCCCCTCACTCTATTATACGTTATCATCATTTCTCCCATTTGTCTGTGTTACAGAAAGAGACAGAGTAAGCGAGCGAGAGAGAAGGAGAGAGTGAAGAAGAAAGTGAAAGAAGCAAAGAAAGAAAGAGAGAGAGAGAGACAGAGACTGAAAGAGACTGAGACTGAAAGTGGGAGAGATAGAGAGAGAGAGGGAGAAAGACTCAATCGAATGTTGACTCATTTCAGATGACAACAGTATGTGCGTTACTATGGAAACAAACCTCTTTACAACACCATTCTTTCAGAGTCACCTGCTTCTGACAACACTTCGCCAGTACCGCCAATAGTAACTTAAAGCCCACTAATCATCTTTATGATTCATCATCCCTACACAAGCATGACCATCACAATTGCCAATAGTATGAGCATTATCGAGTCATTTTTATCGATTTCTTCTAAACGTGGAATTGCATTCCATAACTTCATTAACATATTAGGTTTTTTAAAAATCAAATCACGATTTATTCGTTGTCTTTGAAATATAGTGTGTTATATAGTTTTACTCCATTCTTTCACTCTTGTCTCTCTACTTCCGTCTATATATAGTAATGCTTGAAATAAGACACACATACACACAGACATATCGAGATGCATCTATGTATGGAAGTATGTATGCATACATGCAGGTATGCATGCATGTATGTATGTGTGAATATACATTAACATATACATGCATACATACATACATACATACATACATACATATATATATATATATATATATATATATATATATATATATATATATAT
>NC_068990.1:51147947-51149434 GCF_001194135.2 Octopus bimaculoides
ATATATATATATATATATATATACACGAGGGGTGTATGAAAAGTTTTGAGCCTTCAATGCCTTTGAACCTTGAAATATTGTACCTTCATCAGAAGTCTTGTACCATGCTTTGTGTTTTTGAGACTCAAGACTTTTCATACACCCCACGTATGCATGTATGCATGTATGTATATCATTAAAGAGGCGGCCAGAAGATCGATATCTGACATATATTCCCAGAGAGCTAACCTTAGCAAAAGCATGAGTAAAAGCAGAAGATCGGAAGCCACATTGAGATTCAGATAGGACATCATTTACGAGACACCCATTCAGACGGGCAAGAAGAATATTTGCCAGAACCTTGCCAGCAGCTGATAGTAGAGGAATACCTCTGTTGTTACCACACATTGTTCTGGCTCCATTTCCTTTATATAGAGGAAGAATAATTGCATCCTTAGGGATTGCACCATCCAGTCTATTATTCGTGACCTCCTTTATGCAGATGACTGTGACTTAGTCACTCATACAGTGCAAATACTTATGAATTGCATTTCTTCTTCTTGCAAGGCATTTGGACTTAGCATTATCCTGGACAAGACTGCTGTAATGTTCCAACCTGTACCAGGAAATCCATATGTGAAACCAGCTATCTTGGTTGAAGGAATAATTCTGAAGGTAGTAGACAAATTTGTCTACCTGAGCAGCACACTCAGCCGTTCTTGCTCCCTGGATGAGGAAATATCTTTCAGGTTGCAGAGAGCAACTAATTACTTCCGGTCTCTTCATTCTCGTGTCTGGTCCCAGCATAGCATCGCAAGGCAAACAAAAGTTGCTGTGTACCGTGCATGTGTACTGAGATCGCTCCTCTACTCATGTGAGACATAGACTCTGTACAAACGTCAGGTAAGGGTCCTTGAACGCTTTCATCAGAGATGTCTCAGACACATTCTCAATGTTGGCTGGACCTCAAAAATTCCAGACACACAGGTCCTGAGGACAGCTGATATCTTGATTGTTGGGGCAATGGTGCACAAGCAACGGTTACGTTGGACTGGACACCTTATTAGAATGAAGGATAGCAGGATTCCTAAGCAGATGCTATATGGGTAACTTGTGAATGGAAGGAGATTCCGGCAGAAACCAAGACTGCGATTTAAGAACTGTGTTAAGTCCTCATTAAAGTCCTGTGATATGCAGGACACTGAGTGGGAGAACAATGCCTGTCATCGCCACAGATGGAGGAAGCAGGTTAAGGAGGGGATCGACACTTGAGAGAGCACGTATCCAGCATGAAGAACTTAGGGGAGCTGCGCGAAAGCGCACGGCTCGTATAGTGAATGGGGAAAGCTTGGTCTGCAATGTTTGCAGTCGTGTATGCTTGTCAAGAGCAGGGCTCATTAGCCACCAACGGAACCGCAAATGCAAAATATAAGTTAGTCCTAGAGCGCACAATGTTCCTGAAGGTCGGCAATGGTCTTCCTCGGTCACGAGTGGACGGCCATCATATA
>NC_068990.1:51149456-51151489 GCF_001194135.2 Octopus bimaculoides
TATATATATATATATATATATATTGGAAGGTTTGGAGGTGATGTACAGGAATTATATATTAGAAAAAATAATAAGTTACTCAGATATCTGGATGATTGTACATTTACAGATTTTTATTAAAATGTCAAATGTTTTATAAATATTAGCGCTTGCACCTATTCTTGTAGGTTTTTCAAAGGATGTCTCTTTTTATAGTATTATTGAATGTGTAGGGTGGAGAGAGATATATAGGATAGTAAAAGAGGGTGAGGAATGCAGGGAAAAGTGAGAGAGAGTGTGTGTGTTTGTGTGTGTGAGTGTTTTTGTGTTGGGGTGTGTGAAATGCTATATTTTATATTTATTTTTGATCCATGCCCATGACAAAATGAACTTACCAATATTTAGATACCTCACGATATGAAATTAACAAAAATGGCACGATATGAAATTAACAAAACTCGACTAAATCAAAAAGTTCAACATAAAATATTCTCTATAGCTTCTTCACAATCTGCTGGAGTGACTCCTGGTAGAATTCTGGTTTAAGCACACCGTATAACCCCTCATAACTTTTTTTATGAATTTGTGTTCTACGATTATGAAACAAAAAAAAACCGAGATGACCACGTTCCTCAAGAATATATCTTTGAGCAATGTCCTCAAGATATTCACAACTCACACCAATCTAGCTTTAGAAATAGAAGTAAAGCAAATTCTACAGGGCTTAGTAGCTACATCTGGGAATTAAAGGTTAAAAAAATGAATTATAGTTTAAAATGGCGCATCCTAGCAATCACCTCGTCTTATAACACTACTAATAAGCGGTGCGATCTCTGTTTAACAGAGCGACTGAATATATTAATGGCTAAACCGCCTCTACTGATTAAAAAACATGAAACTAGTAATTTTTGTCTTCATATAGGCCAATTTGTCTTTTCTAACTTTCGTTAAACCCGCTCTATCCCGTACATATCACTATCCTAGCCTCATCCCTACTAGTAGACTTACTCATCAGCGCATTACCTCCCCTTAACCACTTATACCAACCCAAACTTACATTATAGATAAATACACAAAATACCTAACACATATTCTACGTTACTCTACTCCAAACTCACATAATAAACCAATAATTATATACCTACTCTACATCCTACGCTAGCCTATGTATGCATATAATTCTTTTTTAACCGAGAACAACCTAAGATACACGCAGACTTTCCCTTCCCACCTTCTTTCTCTATGCACTCTTCATAACAAAATAGTATTACGGCAATGAGTCTCTCTACACGCTAGATCGGACCGACGCTCATTCCATATTTTACACCAATATATAGCTTCCTATAATACGAACCACCTACAACCTTTATTTCAATGAGAAGTAGGTCATTATAATAGCAACGGTTTTCCCTAATTAGAGTTTGCTCCCATACATTGCACCGACAGTGAACCCCCAGAAGTCACAGGCACGTGCAAGATATGCCACTGGATAGCTATGAGACTACATGTCCAACTAACTTATATTCTTCATTCACCTTACAACGGACTTAACGAACTGTGATCCCAACTATAAATTAGGACACTCGAATCTTTGATCTTCTCTTCTCCGATGTAACCATTGATCTTTCACTCTTCTTCAATCTACCTCTGACTTTTTCGTTCTGACGTCTACCATTGGCAACAAGGCAAAAAGATAAATATATATTTTCTTCACCGTGGTAAACAGAATCGATAGTAAACAACTTCACTCTCACTCTTACCTTTATTTACTAATTAAATAATGGCTTACTAGCGCAAAAGACACACTTCTGTTTGTTATTTTTCCTCCATTTTCTTCTCCTCTCTCTCTCTCTCTCTCTCTCTCACTTTATATATATATATTCATTTATTCTTTTACTTGTTTCAGTCATTTGACTGCGGCCATGCTGTAGCACCGCCTTTAGTCGAGCAAATCGACCCCAGGACTTATCCTTTGTAAGCCTAGTACTTATTCTATCGGTCTCGTTTGCCGAATCGCTAAGTTACGGGGACGTAAACACACCAGCATCGATTGT
>NC_068990.1:51151780-51156615 GCF_001194135.2 Octopus bimaculoides
ACACACACACACACACACACACACACATATATAAATAAATACAAACATACATATATATGTAGAGAGAATTCACAAAAAAACAAAAGACGAAGACAGGTGGTGTAGACAACAAACAGATGTATTAGTTTAACGCTCGGGAAGTGAAAAAGTCTTTAACGTTTCGAGCCTACGCTCTTCCACAGAAAATAACACAGAAAGAAAGAAGTCGAGAAAATAAAGAAAATAAAGAAAAAGTATATATATATACGTATATATATGTGTGTAAATTAAAGCATATATAATCATCCAACATTCTGAATACCTTGTTAGAAACTATTTCAAGGTCACAGTTGTTTTTACTTGAAAAATATTATTAAAGTGGGGGCGAGGATACATTGCCGATATATAATCCTGATCACCACCACAATGATCGTTAAGGTTGTGCCTGTTATTTATTATAGTAGTAGTAGTGGGGCAGTGCTCAGTTGTTTTAGTCTGTAATATGTTCTCGTGTGCAACCATGCTGTTTGTAGTGACTCTTTGCGTGGTAAAAGCTCAGTCGAAAATAACTAAAATCTTTAATAAAAAGCTTCCCCAGTCAATTCATCTGAAAATTAATCAGCTCTTTAATACGGTTGATAGTTGCAACAAGGATATCCTGAGGTAATGCAGTACGATCGTTTCATGCAACCCCATTTAATTGAACAATGCAATCATTACATCAATTTAAAATGCAGAGCAATCCTCAGCTGCCCAAAGACATAGAATTAGATTAGAACAGATGGACACATTGGAATAAGTATACCTAAAATCGCCAAGAAGTTAAGGAGATAGACAAAGAACATGTTACCTCTACTACAACGTAGATGTTACTAAATTATCAAAAGGACTCTGCCTGTCACCGATTTTATTTGTTTTTATGGAGTCAGTTTTAATTTATAGACTAGTTTATCAGATCCTTGTATATCTAAGGCTGAGAGAATAAAGGCAGTATCTGTTAGGGGCAGGGCTGAGAGAGAAGACAGAAATCATAGTTGGTATTGTCATAAAAGTCAAGATTTATTAGAAGCAATATCATGAGGTTTGGTAAAGGAAAACTTAAAACAAGATGTTAGCTGACAACCAAGGGGGGGGGCAACTAGCAGACCATTGTTTATGAAACAGAGGAAGTCTTATCATGTAGTACTATAGTTAAATGTTTTAAACAATGTTGCTATATTGTATACATTTAAAGTTTATGGCTATTCTGAGGATTATTAAGAAAAATATATTAACAAAAGGATAGAAATTTATGAATACTTTTGAGTATATACCAAACTTTTACCACAATAGAGGGAGGAAACGAAATTATCCAGAAATAGTTTAATATTTATACATATTGTACACTTAAATACTAACTCATCAGATGGTATCTGTGAATATTGATTAATTGGTATATACTGGTATTAATAAAAGAGTATTGAGGTAAAAGAACATTCTAATAATATATTAATAAAATTATAATCTAAGCAGTTTTTTTTTATAAGTAGTGAATATACCAGTATAGTTTTATATAAGCAAAGTATGAATTTATAGAGATACAAAGATTAGCTTAGTTTTATGAATAAATAAAGGCTAATTATAAATTAATAAAGAAATGAAATAAAATAATCATGTAGGGCAGAACACCATAGAAAAAGAATAAGATAGCTTAATTATTAATACTATGGTAAAGTATATGTAGCTTATTAACATCAATAGAGAAGATTCATAGAAAAAGTATAACAATTCAAAATATTTTAGACTATAAATTATATATTAACTTATTTAGCTAATATCAATAAAAGACTGATGTCTGGTATCAGCTAAAGGAATATTTAAGTTATGGAACATTCATATTTTGCACTAATCTTTCTATAACTAAGGGTGATATTATAAGTTTAAGAAGTGTTTATTGTTACTCCTTACATGATATTTATAGTTTCTTAGTGGTACTTGTTTAGAAGTGTTATTTATATAAAGGCCCTTATAAAATACCAAGATCAGGAGGGTAGAGCCATTTAAGAAAGAGATAAATCAAGTAATTTCTAAAGATCATTTCAAACAATATTGTCTTATTGTATGAAGTTAAAACTCAGGGTAATCAAGAAGATTATTAAGAATGAAATTTTAACAAAAGGATAAAACTTCTATGAATCTTTTGTCTATATACCAATTTTTTTACCACAATAGAGGGAGGAAAAGAAAATTGCAAAAAAAATAGTTTAATATTTATTTACTTATTACTTATCTAAATATTAACTTATTATATAGTTCCTATAGAGATTGATCAATTGGATTTACCTGGTATTTAATAATGGACCAACTGAGGTTAAAGAATTGTCTACTGATTTAAGTAAATTGAACTATTGTAAGTTGTCCAGATACCGGTATTACCTTATATAAGCTAAGCATGAAACAACAGAGATACAAGGATTAGATTTATTTCAGGCTACTATAAAATAAAAATAACAATAACAACAATAATAAAATGATCAGTTAGAGTTGAGCATCATAGAAAAGGAATAAAGACAGCCTAATCGCTAAAACCATAATAAAATATCCATACCTTATTAACTTCAATAGCAAATATTATAGAAAATGTATAATAATTTAAGTAAAACAATGTCATTACTGTATAAAGTTAAAATTTAGGGTTATCAGGAAGATTTATCATTGAGGTAAGAGACCAAATTTACTATAAATTAATTAAATTATAATCTAAGCAGTTTAATTTTAAGTTATGAAGATACCTATATTGTTTATTATAAGCTAAGTATGAATTTATAGGGGTATAAAAATTTAGGTTTTTCTAGAGGCAATTATAAAGTATTAAAATGGTCAGTAGGGTGGAAACACCATAGAAAATGATATAAAATAGCCTAATCACTAAAATCATGATGAAGTATATATACAGCTTAGTAACTTCAATAGAGAAGATTTATAGAAAATATGTAATAATTCAAGTATTTAAAACTAACATTTTTTATTTACTTAATCAGCTTGTATCTATTATGACTGATACCCAATATTAACTAAAGGAAAATTAATGCTATAGGACATGCTACCTATGCACTGATTTTAAACTAAGAGGTACATTGTAGGTTTTAAATCACAAGATCAATAAAGTAGTGCGGGTGGCACTATGTACACATGATACCCTAAGGTCTAATCTATTATTAATCAGGTTGCCATTTTCTTTATGCTTAAAATTTCATGTTTCCATAGAACAAAGCTCACACCCATATCTGCTATTTCTATAAGGCTGAGCTTTTCTTATTATTTCCCATTTGAGGCTAAACCCAATTCCACTTTTTTTCAATTCCCAAATCTTACTGGATAATGACGTACAATTCGCCTTATGCCTAAGTTTAAAAGACGACACGTGATTGTATATACGCTGTTTCAAATTAATCGAACAACCGGGTAAGACATCGGCCTAATAACGGACAGCGGGATTTAACTCTACAATTGCAACAAGGAGAATTATTATTATTATTATTATTAGTATTATTATTATTATTTTTATTGTCAATATTGTCGCTATTAATAATTCTATTATCAAGTATGTTATGTTTACATCTGTTATTTTCTAACTTCGCTTCAATCGTATAATCATATAAAATCCCCTCTGAATCATCAGGCATACTAATAGATTCCATGCTCGTATATGTACTGGAACTACAATCCATAATATCGTTATCTTGTAACCTCATATCTTGTAACCTCACATATCTTGTAACCTCACGTTCCATTTACCCCATCCTCATCAATTCTACTATTTTCATGTTGGGTGTTTAAGTTACAGTTGACGGTACTATGATTATTATTGTTAATATAATTATTATTATTTCAGGACTGAAAAAAGTAATTTCCTGGTCATATCCCGCTTTAGACAAAGCAACATTATAGTGGTATAAATGGGAATTAAAAATATCACTGTTTGATGATAATTTAGTATTTCTCCTACAAATACTTTTAACTACCGATTTTAATATATTAGGGGGGTGATTTGATAATTTATTCACATATCTTGTAACCTCACCTTCCTTCTTATAGGGGTAGTATAATTTAGAGTTAATGTTTAAAGTAGTATCCAAAAAATTTACTACTTTAGTGCCATATTCATACGTAATACTTAAGTTAAAGTTTTTGAAAAATTTACTAATTCTCTTTCTATGATTGATTCATTGTTGCTTGGGATGATGAATAGAGCATCATCCCTATATAGACCTCCTGTAGTTCAGGGATTTTAGGCAGCTTAAAAGGTACGCACCCACTAGATTTCTGATTTAAGTACCATATTCATCTGAATCAAATATACACACAGACACAGACACAGACACACACACACACACATACACACACATACACACACACACACACACACACACACACACACACACACACACACACACACACACACACACACACACACACACACGCATATATATATATATATATATATATATGCATATATGTATGTGTGTGTGTGTGTGTTGAAGCAATTATAGGAATAAGCAAATTAAATACATCAAATACATAATATGTATATATGCAGACATGCAAACGAGAGAAAGCAAAAGGTGGAAACTTTCAGATGATGAATGATGAATTTATATGTATAAATACATATATATTTATATAGGTTCAACTTACAGAGATTACAAACGAGAGATGAATTTAAAGTGGGTAGAAGAAAGGTATTATAAATCCAACAGCTATTTCTGGTGACTCGGTGATCCATAATAATGTTGGTAGATTAAGTCCGTCACAATTTGCGGCCGTATGGATGCATTTAACATAGGACAAGACCTTATTTTGTTCATATATATATA
>NC_068990.1:51156684-51158661 GCF_001194135.2 Octopus bimaculoides
TATATATTCATGTGTGTATATGTGAATGCGCGTACGTGTGTGTTTGTATGCGATAATATAATCCATTACTAATAATATACTTTACTACTCCATATATTTTTCTGGCGTTTAGTTTTCTTTTCTTACTATTTTGTCTCATAATTTATCCCTTCTTTCTTTCATAATCTGTGTATTCATTCCTTAGGTAATCTTATAGTTATATTTCTTTTTCTTTGTTTTGTACTCTTTGCTCTTAGTATCAAATACTAAGTTATTCTTCTTTTGTATCATCATGTCAACTCACCATTGCTCTTTGCTTTTCATTCTTTCCTTCATCTTGTTTTGTTTTTGTTGACTCTATAACGTTTTATCTTTCTATAGATATTTCAATTTTTATCCCCTATACTTCCTTCTTTTTTGCTTCCATTTGCTTTATCATTCTTTTGTTTACTGTTCATTCTTTTATGTATATGTCATAAAATCCGTCATCCTTTAAATCATTTCTTGTACTCTGAATACTTTAAGTCTCTCGTGCATCGCTTTACCAGCTGCACAACGAAGACAACTTTAATAAAGACAAAATCAGGCAGTAAATGTTTGCAGTATAATGGATTTTTAGACAGTAAGTAGTAGGGAAACATTAGTCTGCTGGCTGCATTATCATAGGTTTGTGCATTTAGGTTTCTGTCAATTATAATTCAAGGTTTCGTAAAAACTTCTGAAGCTTCTTTGTGTATATATTTTTCAAACGAATGTTTATAGCTAAACTCTCCGTTATTCATTCGGGAATAATAAAAATGATGGAAAACGATTGAAATTTACAAATTCAACCGGCGTTAACTCCCTATCAAAGATGTTTCTATAATCAAACACCAGAGTACACGCAAAAGAAGCAAAAAACACCCACCTTCTGTATAAGTGAATGCCATTCATTCAAAACTTTCCTTTATCAGAGACTGGAAAATCTATATCAAACGGAACATTTCAAATGTCGTTGCATTGGAAAATTTATGAACGTCTATATGAAACTTAGAGTTTGGAGGAATTGCTTCCTTAACAAATATCAACTGTTGATGCAACTACTCAAAAATAATTCTTCTTCTTCTTCTTCTTCTTCTTCTTCTTCTTCTTCTTCTTCTTCTTCTTCTTCTTCTTCTTCTTCTTCTTCTTCTTCTTCTTCTTCTTCTTCTTCTTCTTCTTCTTCCTTCTCCTCACTAATCATACTTTTATTTACTGTCTGTTTCCTCCCGATATAAGCAAAAAAAAAAACAATGTCTTGAAGACGCACAATGTAAGAGCATACCTTTGATGCAAGTCTGATAAAGTGCCACCCTAATGTCTAAAACTGCAAATATTACGTAAAATTTCACTTCTAATTTTGCGAAAACTGGCGTTACAAACAGATTTGGTTTAGAAACAGTTGCAACTCATCTTTTTTTATTATATATGTAGTTGTATGTATATATGACAGCTTTTCGAACAGTTCCTCTCAGTCAAATTCAATCCTTATAGAACAGAACAACTATTCAGCGTGCCTGCATTGGGGCAGAATCCCAAACCCTGTGGTTACGGAGCAGACACAGACATGCACACACACACACACACAAAACCAAGCATACACGTACACACTAACACACACTCATACAAGGATAAGCAAGCTTTTGCTTTCACTTTCATCCTTAGCAAGTTCTCTCAGTCCAAAGGAAAACATTATTCTGAGAGTCCTTTTTTGGGGATGAAATGAAATGGTTTAGTACGAGAACATTCCTGAAGACAATACTGAGAATTGTTCGAGTAATTATTGCAAACTTTGCTTAAGTTGTTTTCTCAACAAAACACTTCATTTTGTTTGGACCCAACTTGTATCATTGTTGTAAACTTCAATGTTCCACCAGAGGTTTGTTACTACAACTTTGATATTTTGGGAGACATCTATCAGAACTAGAAACTAAACTACATACAGACATACAACTCTCTCTCTCTCTCTCTCTCTCTCTC
>NC_068990.1:51159348-51164361 GCF_001194135.2 Octopus bimaculoides
TCTATCTTTAAACTCTGCCTATGAAGAGACTTATGTAAATAAGGGAATTGCTTATAAAGACGATTTAGGCTCGATTCTCGTTGAGTGATCTAGAAATAGTAAAGTTTCTATTCAAACTGAAATAATTCAAGTTAATCTTTCAGGAAGGTCACAACTTTCGTTTCGTTATTCTGGTTGTTGCTGGTTGTTAGCTGCAGCAGTTGCAGGCGTGGCTGTCAGTGAAAGAAGCGGAAGACATGGCTACCCGTTTTAATATAACATAAGAATCAGAGATCCGTTTCAAGTAAAGTCAACACCACCTAATAAAAAAAAAAAAATAGCTTCTTCATGCACCTGAAAACCTAAACTATGAAATTATGCATATAATTTCATAGGATGTAGAGAAAATTGCATCAGCCAAACAAGTTGTTCTACAGTAAAGCATGATTTTGCATTGATCAAAAATAAAAATACTGAAATACAAATAGACCATCTGCAAGTAAGAAGCAACATATTTTTACGATTTTCCCTTTGTATCACTTTAGCGATTACACACTTCAGCAGCAACGCATCAACAAAGAAACAGCCGTTATAACCAATTTCAATTACCTTTAAATTGCAGTCGTAAAGAAAGAGTGACGACTATTGCAACCATTGCTAAATTTCTCACCAACAAAGTTTTCAGACAAATTTTTCGGACTGCTGTACTCTTGGCTCCCCAGGCCACATTCCTTGCACTCTCCTCCCTGCCATACTGCACCATCACAAACATAGACCAGTAGGAAGTCTACTGGAAATTCAAAACAACTGTATTTCACAAAACTTAATCGAGTTAGCCATTATTTTGCTGTTTTTACAATATAAAAGAGTAAATTTATATTATATGTAACTACATAGTAACGCAAAGTAGCAGTCAGAAATGTCGTTTTACAACAAAAAATCCTGATATGATTTCTTGAACTTTGACCTGAGCTCAATATCAATTTGGATTGAAACTAGTTTTTCCTTCACTGATATTATTTCCCCATTGCTGATATTTGGGAATCACCTAGACTGGTATTTTAAGCAAAAATAAATATGAATTTTGTCACACATGTCTCTGCAGCTCGTCTAGCAACTGATACATCGAATGCCAATCCTGTTGGAGCTGTTGTCTATCACTGACAGTCAAACCTGTTACAACTGCTGCTATTACCAACTAGCAACGATTAGAAGGGAACGAAACACAAGCACCATGTGACTTTTGTAAGAAAAATATATGAACTTCCAGAAATGATGAGAGGTTAATTTAATATATTTCCATTTAATTATTTTGTGAATAAAATGTCATTTTAAAGAGACTGAAGACGGTAATATTTTCTTACTTTTACCCATGATAAAGCCCCAAAGCAACTTCTTTTTTTATATATATGTGTGTGTGTGTTTGTGTGTCTGTATGTATGTTTGCATGTATTTATGTATGTATGTATGTATGCATACTCATCAAGCCGAGGATACCTTAATTATTAGAGTAGCAAACTGTCCACCTTTCAAGTGCAATCGTAGAATCAGACTAGTTTGATAAAAATGATGTTGAAATGCAGCGACTATTGGCTGTAAATCGCCATGTTCACAATGTACTGCTGCACAGAAGACTTTCAGCTGTGCAGCGAAATCTAGCACTTGCCCACTATAGCAGTGTAAAATCACTACTGCAGCGATCTCTCAGGAAGATGAAGAACACTTGGTGAGAGGATCTTGCCTGTGATGTTCAAGCTACTGCTGATGAAAATGACAGCAAGAAACTTTACCATCTTATGAAGCAAGTTTATGGGCCTAAGAGCTCTGCATCAGCTCCTTTGCTTTCCAAGGAGTCTTCAACTCTATTTACTAAATCAACAGAAATCACAGGTCACTCGATTGAACAATTCTCTGAACTCCTAAACCATGAGTCATTTGTAGATGAAACGGTGATTGCTACTATGCAACAAAGACTTATCATTGGCTCCTTAAATTTCACGCCCTCAATAAATGAGGTAATGACTGCAATAAGTAAATTGAATCTAGGTGGGGCACCTGGAAAGGATGGAATCTGTGCTGAGGTCTTGCGATTTGGTGGTGATTACATCATGTAGTCCCTTCCTAAACCTATTAGTGCAGTCTGGATGGATGGTAGAATGCCTAAGGAGTGAAAGGATGCAATTATTCTTCCTTTATATAAAGGAAAAGGAGCAAGAATAATATGTGGTAACTACAGAAGTATTGCTCTACTATCAGCTTCTGGCAAGATTCTGGCAAATATTATTCTTTCTCGCCTGGATGGGTGTCTCGAAAATGATGTCCTACCTTAATCTCAATGTGGCTTCCGATCTGGTAGAGGGACAATTGATATGATCTTCACAGCAAGACAGATGCAGGAAGAAGTGCTATGAGCAGAACATGGATCTTGCCCAGGTATTCATTGATTTAAACAAGGTCTTTGACACTGTGAATAGGGCCTTGCCATGGAGCATACTTGGCAAAGTTGGATGTCCGGATCTCTTTGTATCTATATTTAAATCATTTAATGATGGGATGGAGGCTTGGGTCAATTGTTGGGGAGGCATAGTGGAACCCATTCCTGTAGAGAATGATATCAAGCAGGGTGACATCCTTGCCCCAACTCTCTTCCCTTTGTACATTGCTGCTGTTTTACTCATGCTTTTGCTAAGGTTAGCTCTCTGGAAATATATGTCAGGTATCGATCTTCTCGCCGCCTCTTCCATCTGAGCTGATTTGCTGCCGATTCAAATCTTTTCTTATTCGTGACTTCCTTTGTGCAGATGTCTGTGGCTTAGTCACTCATACAGTGGATGACATGCGAATACTTATGAATCGTATTTCTGCTTCTTGAAAGGCATTTGGACTCAGCATTAGCCTGGACAAGACTATGTAGAACCAGCTATCTTGGTTGAAGGAACAATACTGAAAGTGATAAACAAATTTGTCTGCCTGAGCAGCACACTCAGCCGTTCTTGCTCCCTGGATGATGAAATATCGTTCAGGCTACAGAGAGCAACTGATTCCTTCCGGTCTCTTGAGTCTCGTGTCTGGTTCCAGCATGGCATCACAAGGCAAACAAAAATTGCTGTGCACCGTACATATGTACTAACATCACTTCTTTACTCATGTGAGACACGGACCCTTTACAAACGTCATGTAAAGGTCCTGGAACGCTTTCATCAGAAACACATTCTGAATGTTGGCTGGATTTAAAAAATTCCAGGCAAACAGGTCTTGAGGAAAGCTAATATCTTGAGTATTGAGGCGAAGGTGCACAAGCACCGGTTACGTTGGACTGGACACCTTATTAGAATGAAGGATAGCAGGGTCCCTAAACAGATGCTATATGGGTAACTTGTTAGTGGAAAGAGACCCGGCAGAAACCAAGTATGCGATTTAAGGACTGTCTCAAGTCCTCATTAAAGGCCTGTGATATGCAGGACACCGACTGAGAGAGCAATGCCTGTCATCGCCACAGATGGAGGAAGCAGGTTAAGGAGGGGGTCGACACATATGAAAAAGTACGTATTCTTCAAGAATTTAAGCGTCCTGTTCGAAAGCGCACTGCTAGTCTTCTGAATGGGGAAAGCTTTGTTTGCAATGTTTGCAGTCGTGTATGCTTGTGAAGAGCAGGGCTCATTAGTCACAAACGGAGCCGCAAATGCAAACTATAAGTTAGTCCTAGAGCGCACAATGTTCCTGAAGGTCAACAATGGTCTTCCTCGGTCACGAGTGGACGGCCATCATGTATACTCATCAAGCCGAAGATACCTTAATTTGTAGGAGAGTAGCATTCGTTGAGTATCTATCTATCTATCTATCTATCTATCTATCTATCTATCTATCTATCTATCTATCTATCTATCTATCTATCTATGCGTGTAAAGGCGCATAGCTCAGTGGTTAGAACATCGGGCTCACAACCTTGAGGTAGTGAGTTCGATTCCCCGACCGGGCTGTGTTGTATTCTTGAGCAGGTTTACTCAGCTATAGAAATGTCACTGGTGACAAACTCTCTCGGCCTTTGCAATTCCCTTGGATTACATTCCCTTGGATAACATCGGTGGCATGGAGAGGGGAGGCTGGTTTGCATGTGCGACTGCTGGTCTTCCATAAACAACCTTGCCCAGACTTTGGAGGGTTTTGGAGGGCTTTGGAGGGAAACTTTCTAGATGCAATCCCATGGTCATTCATGACCACAGGGTGCCTTTATATAAGATTTTATAAAGTAGTCAGCATGTAATAAACCACATATATATATATATATATATATATATATATATATATATATATATATATATATATATACACGAGGGGTAAACAAAAGTAACCAGAAACGGTCTCTGTGGGACAAGTCCGTTGTAGTGCAGACTTCCACTGCTAGAAGCTACTTGATGTGACTCTTAGGCGAAGGTCTGCCGACCGGCATCGTCGGGTGGGGGTCGTACTGCTACGTGATGCGTCTTTGTTTTGCAGTGCTTCTCCCTCTTCATCGACTTTTGCGATGTCTGAAACGAAGGAACAGCGTGCTTCCGTGAAATTCTGTTTTCTGATGGGGAACACGGCGACCGAAACACTTGTCATGCTACAAGCAGCTTACAAGGACGTTGCCATGAGCAGAACACAAGTTTACGAGTGGTGACTTGTCGCTTGAAGACCAACATCGTTCAGGACGACTGTCGACCTCCCGAACGAATGAAAACATCATGAAAATTTATGAACTGATCTTGGGAAACAGTTAACGAACAATTGACAAACTTGTTGATATGACAGTGTATGCTGGAGATTTTGGGAACGAGTTTTAAGTGAGGATTTGCGAGCAAAATTATTTGTGTCTCGCAAAAGTTCCAGAACTACTTCAAATAGTGGAATATGCGACTGGACAATGAATTGCTTCAAATGGAGAATGCTTTGAAGGGGATAAAAGTGTACGCATGTAAAACTAGGTGAATAAAATAATTTTCTAAAATTCCGGTTTCTTTCGAGTACTCCTTCGTGTATATATCTGTGTGT
>NC_068990.1:51164371-51165337 GCF_001194135.2 Octopus bimaculoides
AGAGAGAGAGAGAGAGAGAAAGAGAGAGAGAAAGAATAGGTTCAAGTAGAACTATTCAAACTTTTTGGGGAGTCCAAGAAGAAATATTTCATCATATCAAAATGATAACCTGCTAAAGCAAGCAATTAAAGTATAAAAATAACAAGTAAATTGTTCGTTATAGGCATATACAAGATAAAACCTCATATAAAACACTACTTACAATTATAAAACTGGAGAAGAGATGTTAAAAGTTAAAAATAGAATTTAATTTCCACATACGCCCGTTTCAAATGGCAATACAAACATGTAAAAAAAAACATTAATAATAATAATAAAAATAGTTATGTATTACTATTCTCGTCAGTGTAAAACTTTGAAAGGAAAAACAAAGAAGCTATGTCGGAGAAGCTGACCGGATATTTGCAAATAAATTGTAAAAGGGGAGAAAGGAAGAGAAACAGCGACATTTAATGTGTTTTCGAGTCTATCTGTGTGATAAACTATAAACTAATCTGGCCAACGGATATATTTAAAAACAATTAAGAAAAAAACGAGACAAAACAAAGTGTAAACAAAAAAATCAACACACGTATCTAACATACACAAATGCACGCTCTCTTACATAAAAACTATATACACCTACACGCATATATATTTGAATACAAAAGAAATATAATATAATAACAGTAAGAATCTAGCAGGATTAGATAGCTATACTTAAAAATTGTTTTAGTGTATGAACAGTTATGGATGGTAAGCAATGAAGAGTGGAAAAGTTTTATATAGAAAAATACATACTACCATTAGAAAAAAACTTGATAAATAATTCTTATTAAACGATTATTTACTTATAAAAAATTACGGGTCAGAGAGTTATAGCAGAGGGAAGATAATGCAAATGTATAAAAAAATATATGAAAGAAAAAATCAATTCACAGGGAATACACACGTATACACCTACACAATCATATATATATATATATA
>NC_068990.1:51166002-51168590 GCF_001194135.2 Octopus bimaculoides
CAAATGCTTGTGCAAAACAACTTTTTGCGCTGCCCTGATTATACATAGCAGGGTAATCCCTTTTCGCAGGAGCTAGGACGGCAATTTCTGATGAAGCAATTGCTGGCGATCTGTTGCTACACAGTTCTGCCAGAATTCTATCAGATTGGTCAGAAGATGTTGATGCAACATTTTGCATTATGTTCAAAGGAGCTTCTGGAATGTGGTGAATTGCTGCAGTCTGTTGCTGTCTTTTTAAACCGGTTGCTTTCTTTCCCCAGCAAACTCTCTTCTTTGGAGGCATAATCTATATATATATTAAACAGAACAAAAGTTAAAACAGATGGCAGGGTCGGTAGTTTTCACATTTCGGTAATTTTTCAGATTAACACCCGCACGACAACCGAACTCTAACCCTAAAACTCTAAACCTAACCCTAATCCTAACCCTAACACTAATCCTAACCCTAAACCCTAACGCTAACCCTAACCCTAAATCTTAACCCTACCCTAACCCTGACCCTAAAACCATAACCGTATCACTAACCCTAATCCTAACCCTAACCCTAACCCTAACCTAAACCCTAACCCTAACACTAAACCTAAACCTAGCCCTAACCGTAACCCTAAAAACCTAACCCTGACACTAAAACCCTAACTCCAAAACCCTAACCCTAACACTCTAGTGAAAATCGCGTGGGTGTTAATCTGAAAAATTACCCACATTTCTAATAAAGTTCACTGATTTGCAATGTGTTGTCCTGTCTACATAAGCTCCGTAGTTTGCATATTTACAAAACATTGACGAACATGAGTTATATTGTAGTGAATGCTTGTATGTACGTGCGTGTGTATGCGTTTGAGAGACCGAGAGAAAAGAGGGAGAGAGGAAGAGAGAGAGAGAGAGGGGTGAGAAAGGAATAGAGAGCAGGAGCAATCAAGAGAGAGAAAGAGAGGAAGGGAGAACGGAAGACAGTTATAAAATAGCAATGCGTGTTTATATAAGAAACACACACAAAGTAAATCTCATATATATACTTTAAGTTTATTATTGTATTTATTTTTTTTCATATACCTATAAGCTTTTGTTTTTGTTTTTTCCTGTATATACATCCATATATTTCGTATGTGTAATTTGTATGTCTGTATGTTTGTGCGTATGCGTATGTTCTTTTGCCTGTATCTTAATATATAAAGCTGAAGTTGTGTGTCTGTGTGAAACCTTTTTAAAAGTTTATAGAAATCCACATTTTCCACTTTTTCGTAAAAAATTTTTTATCAATAGAATTTTCTCGATGTGAACATTCCAGTGCAGTAATTAGATTTTTAAAATTCCGTTTACTTTGTGTGATTTAAGGGAGATTTGGCTGTTGTTTCTAGCAACTTTTATATTTCTTCCATTATACCTGTATCGGCGTTCTTATAGATCGATCACGCGCTCAACATATAATATAGAGAGTAAGAGTAAAAGAGGGAGAGAGAGAAAGTGATACATACAAAGTCATAGATTAACTTGGTTTAAGATTATTTTTTCCTTCTATCTACCTTTTCACTCTACTTCGTTCTTCTTCCTCTCTCCCATTTAAATAGCTTTCTTCTATCCCTCTACCTCTAACTATCCACGTGACCTGGTCATCTGGGGCTTATCGCTATTTCTCTGCTTCGACCATTGTCTGTCTGCATGTTCAGCGTCCTTGTCTCTATTTTTTACCTATTTTTCATAACATAGAAACGTAAAAACACACACAACCACACATACGTGATCTGTGACAACGTACACATAAACACATACAGACATCAACATTATAGATATGTTTATACCTAGTTTTTCGTATAAGAATATATCTAAAAAAGCCTATACATACATATACGCACACATGCACACACACGTGCACACATACATACATCTGTAGTAACGCCGTGCGCATGCGTAGTCTCACGCATGCGTAGAATTAAACAACCAAGCGTTCCCGCTCAATTCATTCTCTTTCTTGCTGGCCAGCATAGAGCAATGGACGTGTCAAGAGTGTCTCTAACATTCGAACTCTGGAGACAGCCTCTTTACGTGTTAAGCTGTCTCTCTACATATTTCGGACTTACGCTCGACAGCTCGCTCACACCTACATAACAACGTCCCAACAACAGAAGCTGTAACAACAAGAACTAAAGATGTATACATTTACCACCTGAATAAATGTTGTTTAAGTTGATAGTCTGCAGTTCAGTGTTCCGTTATATTCTTTAATTTTATAGTAGAAAGATGTATAACCCACTTTCTACTATACTGGTGACCCCCGACGTGATTCGATCACGCAGCCCGCTGAGCTGCAATAACCCACTTTCTACTAAAGTGGTGACTCCGGACGTGATTCGAACACGCAGCCCGCTGAGCTGCAATAACCCACTTTCTACTAAAGTGGTGACCCCCGACGAAGAAAAAACGCAGCATGAATTCTGGACTACCAACTTATAACTGGTGAACCCGACTAAAGAACAAGTACGGCCATGGAGACCGAACTACATATTACCAACATCTCCAACCATAGTCAACACGACTCAACAAGAGCGGTTTTTATTCTCGCCTCTGTTAGAGTGGATTTTTCCACTCAC
>NC_068990.1:51175910-51177144 GCF_001194135.2 Octopus bimaculoides
ATATATATATATATATATATATATATATATATATATATATATACATATACATATGCACACACAAAACACATATATATACACACACACATATATACACACACACATATATACACACACAAATATATATATACACACATATATATATATACACATACATACATGTACATATACATATATATACTTATATACATATATATATGCGTTATAGATATGTAAATTGGAGGTATTACATGAAGAATTAAGGAGGGGTAATAAGTAGTATAAGAACCAGTATGAAGAAGTGGAGTTGTGGAGAAAAAAAACCTATTTAAAGTTAATAAAAAGAAATTTAGACATATGTTTACAAGAAAAAACTCATCTCTCGAATTTAAGAGAGAATTATTCATTTTCATAATTTTATAAGATTCTTCTAAGCATAAAAGGCATGTCCTATTGTAAATCTTATTTCAAGAAGCAGAAGAAATAATCTTCCAAGAAATTGTGTAATCTGAACCTTTTTTGATAGATCGGTACTATTTTCTTTCCTAGGGTCATTAAAAGATGATTTATGGTTACATAATCGCAATTTTTAAATATAGCTATCTAATCCCGCTAGACGCTTACTGTTATTATATTATTTTTTTTTGTATTCAAATATATATGCGTGTAGGTGTATGTAGTTTTTATGTAAGAGAGCATGCATTTGTGCATGTTAGATACGTGTGTTGATTTTTTTGTTTGTCTCATCCTTTTTCCCCTTTTACAATTTATTTGCAAATATCTGGTCAGCCTCTCCGACATGGCCTCTTTGTTTTTCCTTTTAAATTTGTTTTGGTAATACCTTTCTTTGATGTTATCCTTTAATTTTTTACACTGACGAGAATGGTAATACATAACTATTTTGATTATTATTATTATAATTAATGTTTTTTCTTACATGTTTGTATTACCATTTGAAACGGTCGTATGTGGAAATTAAATTCTATGTTTAACTTTTAACATCTCTTCTCCAGTTTTATAATTGTAAGTAGTGTTTTATATGAGATTTTATCTTATATATGCCTATAAGGAACATTTTACTTGTTTTTCATACTTTAATTCACACATACATACTCTCTCTCTCTCTCTCTCTCTCTCTCTCTCTCACACTTACACTCACACACACACTCACACACACACACACACTCACATATCCTTTTGTTGTTTACACCACCTGTCCTCGTCTGTTGTTTTTTTCGTAAATTCTCCCATATAT
>NC_068990.1:51177166-51182090 GCF_001194135.2 Octopus bimaculoides
ATGTATGTATGTATGTATGTATGTGTGTCATTATTCAGTTTATTTCAATATTTCTTGCCAATAGAGAAAGAACCGGTTTCTAACCTAGATCCAAGGCTCCTTCATTGGAATTTCAATTTCAACAATAGGGTATTTTTGTATGTATGTATGTATGTATGTATGTATGTATGTATGTATGTGTGTGTGTAGGTATGTATGCATGTATGTGCAGATTTGTATGTTTTATGTGTGCAGGTATGTATGTATGTATGTATGTGCAGATTTGTATGTTTTATGTATGTTTTCTCATGTATATAGTTGCATATATAGACATACTCATATATGTTTAAATGATAAACTTCTGCAAAGTTTACAGATTTTTACAGTTCCAGTAATGGATTGGATCTGTAGTCTTCGAATTAGCTTTCTTCGTTCTGGTTTTGAGAAGCCTTGACTCTCTCAGATTGATATTTAGGCAGTGTATTACATATCCCAGGGCCCCCGTAATTACAGATATAAACTTGAACTTGTAATATGGATAGAGTAACTGCAAACTTCTCAATAGTTCAGCATAGGTGTTCTCTTTTTCACTGATCTTCCGCTTTATGTTAACATCCGCTGGGCAGCTGATTTCCACAACTGTGCACATTTTCTCTTCTCTATCCCAAATCATTATATCAGGTCTGTCGTGATTACATTTTATTGAGATCTTCACTGATACATTCCACCAGTATTCCTTTTTATTATAAGTGGCTATGGCTTCTACCATATTGTGGGTTCTTATTTCTTTGTTGTCCTCGTGATTATCCTTCCGACGGATTTCATTATAGAGTGACCAAGCTATAATATCGTGTCTCATCGGTAGATAATACCGTAATGATATTTTCTAATGATGTGGGTGATATCTTCAGTGTGAATTCCACAGATTTTCTCATATTTTACGGATTTTCCTGCATCTCTATTCCTTTTGTGCATCAGGTACTTGGTTGATATTTCCGTTCCTGGATTGCAAACGCATACACATCAAAGTGATAAACTGCTTTGATAATCACCACGGAGCTTTCTACTAACATATCCATGCATAATCGTCTGCTCATATAAGCTCATCCTTTCATCTGATACGTTGCGGTAGAATCGTGTGACTTCTTTAGGCATGTATTCTAGGTTATCAGACAAAGAGTATTGCTCCAGATGCTGCCTTCCAAGTCTTATGATGTTATCACCCTCATGTATACAAGTTTGGTCAAGGGATACACTTCGACACTTGGTGGCTAAAAGATGTTGCCGAAAAGATATGACATTCAAAGGCATTTTGAATCGATATTAAGAATCTGCTGCCTTGTTTTCGTTTTAGGTAGAGACGGTCTACGTCACTGATTATGTGTAAATTATGTGTGCTTATTAGTATTTTTCGGATTTTCACATCAATGGCTCGGATCTCATCAAGTGTCCAATCAAGCAGCCCATGTATGTATGTATGTATGTATGTATGTATGTATGTATGTATGCATGCATGCATGTATGTATGTATGCATGTATGTATGTATGTATGTATGTATGTATGCATGTATGCATGTATGTATGGATGTATGTATGTATGTATGCCTGCATGTATGCATGTATGTATGTATTATATACACACATATATATACATACATACACATTCGTATACATGTATGTATGTATATATATATATATATATATATATATATATATATATATATATATATTGCGGATTTATTACCAAATATATTTTGCATATCATTGGAAATACCATAAAACATTGGAACCAGAAACAGCTGTTAGATGAGATGCAGTCTATTGGCATTGAATTAATAAATACTAATTGATGTAATTCAATTGTTGTTCAGCAATACTTCTCCAATTTCCGTTTGCTTTATATATATACAATACAAAGAAAATGGAGAATGCATACACAGAATAATCAATATATTTATTATGATAGTGAATTTATGTTGCCTCGCACATTTCAGTTTATTACTTAAATACACATTTAGGCATTATGAATTTGAAAAAGTAAAATACTTCATCGGGGCAAAAATTGATTGTTATCAAGGTAAAAATTGGCTGTTATTTTTTGACACATCCTATAATGGATGGAGAGTTTTTTCCAATAGAATTATAGCATGTGCCTCTGGCATTCTGTTCTAAAAATAGCTTGAGGTTGATTTCAGTCTTACTGGACAAGGGATAGTCATAGTTCAGAAGAACTAGGTCAGGTTACTGTCTATAATTTTTAGTGGTGCAAACCAAATTTGTGCAAGCTAGCAATTCATATTTATCTCTGTTCAGTATGTCTGTAAACATATTCCCCATTAACTATATATGTTTATAAACCTGCCTTTACCATTTGTACTATCTATCATGTTCACAATATATATGTTCTTATTTATTGGTAAAAATAATAAATCTAGGCATGTACTTATTTGTTACTTTTTACTTACTAATTTTTTGTTTATTCTTATTGTAAGAAGTTATATTAGTTATTAATGTTATTATTTATCTGGATATATTAGTTGATATTTTGGGGTCTTATACTTGTTTATTTAATTAAAGGCATAGAAGTATAATTCTTAATTATCATATACACATATACACATTGTTTTTTCTTTTTACCTAAAATCATTTAAACACAAAGAAAGTATATTTAACTTTAAGATCTTAGGTATTATTGTGTATAATTTAATTAAATTTATTTAAATTCAATGAATATATATATTCAAGGTTATGAACAGACAACATGAATTGACTATTATAATAAATATATTGATTATTCTGTGTATGCATTCTCCATTTTCTTTGTATTGTTAAAATCTTTTCCTACTTCCATAGCGACGACTGGAATTTCAAAAGTCTGAGGTACTAATATCGAAGAAGACCCAACGATAAATACTAGTAAATATGCACATGTCGAATTTCCAGTGTCCTTAATTGATATAGAACTAAACCGGTGTATGCTTGGATAAATATCCCTAGGAAAGAACAACCTCTTTCCACACAGACTGTATATATATATAATATACGTATATACATACACATATATTGATATATATATAAATACACATCAATTAAAAAGGGTGGCTTATTAGCAATCAGAACTTAAAGGCAAAATTATTAGAAGTCACAAAAGTGACAGAAGGTACTGACTAGCACCACTTCTGATAAACATAAGAGTTGAAATAACTCCAAAGCCACAAAATCACTGTCTAATTGACTGACAAAGGGAAGTAAATCCCCAGCGTACATAGCCGGATCGCGCTTTCGAATTTTGATGTAGACCTTAGGGTAAAACTCATCAAAATGGTCTTTCCATCTCCCAACAATATCTTTAGGATTTGTTAATAATTCTGTGCCATCCTTACTCCGAAGCCGCGCAACCTTTGATGAAACTGGCCCATAAACTTTTCTCAAGAGAGAGTAAAAAAGTTTGGAATTGTTAGCATTTGAAGCTTCTTGGATTTCATCGCATCTATCGCTCCACCAATTTTCCTGCGTCCTCCTCAGTTTCCTCTGTACTGTGGCTTTTACTGCCTCGAAATATGTGGCCACTGTCCTGTTTGATGACATGTCAATATTTTGCAACATATTAAATACCTTTCGCTTCTCCTTTAAGATAAGACTAATTTCTTCATCATTATTGTCAAACCAATCTTGGTGTTTTTTTTACAACAAAGCCAGATTTCCTACTTCCATCACAGGACAAATTATTTATCTCACTCACAAACTCATTGCGTACTGATGGAAGCTTAAGTTTATTGACATCAATCCGTTAAGGTAACTTGTCATTATTTGATCTAACCTTAGGCTTCACAACAAAATTCACCTTGGTATACAAAAACCTATGATCAGTTCAGCACTCTGCACTACACATCACTCGAGCATTAGCAAAGCCCCTAGTATCTCGTTTCCTGATGAGGACGTAATCTATAAGATGCCATGTTCTTTGAACTTGGGTGAATCCATGTCGTTTTATATTTATTCTTCAGTTAAAACATAGTATTCATGACACAAATCCATCTCTACGCACATTTGTAACAGGAGTAAACCATTACTGTTGGAACTCCCAACCCCATGCAGTCCTAAGACACCCCAAGTCTCCCAATCTGCACCAACGCGAGCATTAAAATCACCTAAAATGACAACTTTGTCATCATGGGGGATGCTGCGTATAATCTCTATAAGTGATAGATAGAAGGCAAGTTTATCATCCTCTGATGAATTCATAGTTAGATCATATGCACTTATGCGTGTTGCATAGCGACGTTTCTTAATGGCAGCCTTAATGACATTAAACGATCCGAATGACAACATGGTAGTTCCTCAAGTTTTGAAGCTAGAGTGGTTTTGATTGCAAATCCCACACCTGATTCTTTCTTACAGGTCTCCTCTTTACCGCTCCAAAATAAATGATAACCAGCAGATTTCTCAACGAAATTCCCCTTTCTATAAATTCTCGTTTCAGCTAACACTACAGCATCCATATAATATCGCTGTAACTCTTTTGTAATAAGCGCAGATCTTTTCTCCGGACGAGATTTCAGACAATCATTATCTAATAACGTTCGAACATTCCAACATCCTATATTCATAGGCTTGTGTCTTAAGCTGAATTTACTCACAGATGCGATGACGACTGGATCCAGGCTGTAGTGCTCTGGGACACCTGCCAGGCCAGACCACAGAACAAAATGTTCCAGAGCTCTTTTTGCCATTTACTTCAGTATGTATTTCCTCCGCCCTTTGACGTGTCTTACTTTTTGTCCCACAGGGTGTCCAGCAAACACCCACCTCACCAAGGAAGCCTGGTGGGGTTGCCAGTTTAGTTACTGACGCCTCGACCATGTAACAGGTTGTACTGGACTACATGGTACCAGTAGCACTCAAGAGCGACCTGACATATATCTATAATATATATATATATATA
>NC_068990.1:51182127-51185939 GCF_001194135.2 Octopus bimaculoides
TGTATAGAGGAATATATTATTTTGCTTAAAAGAGTTCCAACACTGTCTGTTTTTTATGTTTTATTTATATTCCTGCAGAACTAATGTGGGGTATAGAATATGGAATATACAATATATAATATGATATACAATATACAATATAAAATAAAATAAAATAAAAATGGATGGCACCATGAAAGAAAGTATTGAATGTAGATGAAATATTGAGTGTTCAATATAAAGGATCAAATATATAAATATATAAATATAAATATATATATATAAAGGCGACTCGAGTTTCAGGGCTATTTCCCTTCGTCATATACAGAGAGAGAGAGAGAGAGAGAGAGAGAGAGAGAGAGAGAGAGAGGGGAGAAAGAGAGAGAAAAGAGGATTTGAAATTGCAGAGGCTTTTTTAAGATGTTTATTAACTTGACCGGTTTCCACCGAAATACCGGAGACAAAACAACCTCTAGAAATCATTTTCTAGAGACAACAGAATCCACGGTACCAGGTGGTACATACCAACCAAGAAAAACCAAAAATTGTGAATCTTTCAAGCCTAAACCTGTAAACTACCACAACCTAAATTAAAATCCAATACCAGTAAAATTTGAAATCATCCACGAGTTACAAAACAATAATGATATCACGACCAAGGAAGCAAATAAGGGTAGTAATCTTGTAATTATGGACACAGAACACTATAAAAACTCTGTCTCTTACAAGATACTACCTACTATGAAAGAGTAGTCAGCTACCAACACTCAAAAACGATGTCCAAATTAAACAGTGTTATTACTCGTACGTAACCTTAGCATTTAATGCAAATCTTGCATTTGAAATACGGTTCCCTCCCGATGAATTTATGTGCATATTCCAGCACCTCTCACTTTGGAGTATAGTGCACATAATTTTTGAAACATATTAAAGGAGCTTATTGATTATATGCGTTTTGCTCCATTTATTATTTTCTCTATCTCTCTCTCTCTCTCTCTCTCTCTCTCCTCTCTCTCTCTCTCTCTCTCTCTCTCTCTCTCTCTCTCTCTCTCTCTCTCTCTCTCTATATATATATATATATATATATAGGATATGAAAGGTATTGGTGTCAGGAAGACCCAAAAGACATCGGGTAAAACCATGGTTAAGCTCCAGGCTTAATAATGATACGAATGAGGAGTCCAACGTGGGTCATGTATTAACATGCATATATATAGATTGACAGATTGAGATAAAAAACCAAGATAGTAAATAGATTTCATAACATTTATCAAGAAAAGGTCTTACAGCTGTTTTCGGGATATTTTGTATATCCCTTCATCAGAGACGGTGCGAGAAAATGTTTGAGTATTAATTATTGTAGAGAAGATATGAAATACAGAGGGAAGTAAGAGAATGAATATAGAAGTGAGATACATAAAGATATTGTAAGTAGAAAGGTGTATATAAGTGGTGAAAACATTTTTTGGTGAAGAAATTTTCTTGTACCTGGTATGTGACTTCCAATGGTGGTTATATTTAGTCATTCTAAGCATTGAACCTTGTAAACAGTGTTGGTCAATCGAGGGGTATTTTTTTGGTGTGAATTAAAATGTGTTGGTAGTGTTAAAGGAAAGATAGAGGGAGGAGAGATGCGTATGATTAGAAAGAGGAGATAGGTCAGATCAAAAACATGAAGAGAGAATGGGAGGAAAAAGAGAAGCAAAAGTGAGGGAGACAAAAAAGAAATGAAGAGAGAGGGAAGGAAATGAGAGAGGGTGTATTAGCTCGTGGACAGAATAAAGTGATTGGAGGAAGGAAGAGGTGAGGGTGTGTTAGCTAGTGGTCAGAATAAAGTGATAGGAGAAAGGGAGAAGTTAGGGGGAGAGAGAAGAAGAGATGAGAGGGTAGAGAATAAAAGTGTATATATACGTACTTCAACACATACATACACACGCGTACAAACTCATGTATGTTCACGCGCATTCACACACATGCACACACATTCGTATCCATTTTTGTATATATATAAAAAAGCATTGCATACTAACACACACACACACACGTATACTCATGTATGTGTATATACACACACACACGCGCGCACACAGATACACACACACATACAGAGGCACGTATGTGTACATATATATATTTATACATGTACCCACATACAAATCCATATTTATATAAAATAACTATACACGTACTCATACATGCTCACATGCTCACATCTACCGTATGCACGCTCATATATATATATATAGACACATATATACACACATACATACATATATACATATATACGCATATATATATATACAAACATAGATATATACAAACATACTCATACATACTGGCGTGTATCCGTTTGGATGTTCATACATGCATACACAATAGGTACAAGAAAATTTCACCCCAAAACTCTTTTACCACTTATATACACCATTCTACTTGAATAATGGAACTGTAAATACAATATCCTCATGTATCTCACTTCTATATTCATTCTCTTACTTCCCTCTGCATTTCATATTTTCTCTACAATAATTAATACTCAAACATTTTCTCGTACCGTCTCTGACGAAGAGATATACGAAATATATCGGAAACAGCTGTAAGACCTTTACTTGATAAATGGTATGAAATCTATTTACCGCCTTGGTTTTTTTTATCTCATTCTGTCAATTTATATATGTATATGATGATGGCCGTCCACTCGTGACCGGGGGAGACCATTGCTGACCTTCAGAAACATTGTGCGCTCTAGTACTAACTTATATTTTGCATTTGAGGCTCAGTTGGTGGCTAATGAGCCCTGCTCTTCACATCATACACGACTGCAAACATTGCAGACCAAGCTTTCCCCATTCACTATACAAGCCGTGCGCTTTCGCACAGCTCGCTTAAGTTCTTCCTACTGGATAGGTGCTCTCTCAAAAGTGTCGATCCCCTCCTTAACCTGCTTCCTCCATCTGTGGCGATGTCAGGCATTGTTCTCCCACTCAGTGTCCTGCTAATCACAGGCCTTTAATGAGGACGTGACACAGTCCTTAAATCGCAGTCTTTGTTTCTGCCGGAGTCTCCTTCCATTCACAAGTTCTCCATATAGCATCTGTTTAGGAATCTTGCTATCCTTCATTCTAATAAGGTGTCCAGTTCAACGTAACCGTCGCTTGTGCACCATTGCCTCAATACTCAAGATATCAGCTGTCCTCAGGACCTGTGTGTCTGGAGTTTTTGAGGTCCAGCCAACATTGAGAATGTGTCTGAGACATCTCTGATGAAAGTGTTCAAGGACCCTTACCTGATGTTTGTACAGAGTCCATGTCTCATAAGAGTAGAGGAGCGATGTTAGTACACATGCACGGTACACAGAAAATTTTGTTTGCCTTGCGATGCCATGCTGAGACCATATATGTCAGATATCGATCTTCTGGCCGCCTCTTTAATCTTCGCAGATTTGCTGCCAATTCAAATGCTCTCCAGTCTATTATTGGTGACCTCCTTTATGCAGATGACTGTGACTTAGTCACTCATACAGTGGATGACATGCAATTACTCATGAATTGCATTTCTGCTTCTTGCAAGACATTAGCCTGGACAAGACTGTTGTAATGTTCCAGCCTGCACTAGGAAATCCATATGTGAAACCAGCTCTCTTGGTTGAAGGAACAATTCTGAAGGTAGTAGACAAGTTTGTCTGCCTGGGCAGCACACTCAGCCGTTCTTGCTCCCTGGATGAGGAAATATCTTTCAGGTTGCAGAGATCAGCTAATTACTTCCGGTTTCTTCAGTCTCGTGTATATACATACATACATACATACATACATACATACACACATGTATATATA
>NC_068990.1:51186111-51187313 GCF_001194135.2 Octopus bimaculoides
TATATATATATATATATATATATATATATGTATGTATATATGTGTGTATGTATTTTACATGTATATATGTATGTATACTGAATTAACAGATGAATGTATCATCGCGTGATAGCAAGTATTAGAGTATTTTTTATGTATAGATAAGTTTTTCTCAATTTTGTATATAACCTACAAATGTAATCTAATTCCTCACCTCAATCATATGTGCGTTATTCACATTGTAATTTACTCCTTAATCTCTATTTATTTACTCTTCATTACTCTAGTTATATTTGCATACTATAACTTACCCATAACAAACCTGCTACCTCCTCGCCTAGACATATACCATTAGTATTACCCTAATTATATTCGCATACTATATCTTACCCATAAGAAACCTGTTACCCTCTCGCCTAGACATATACCATTACTAATCATAAACAGTATTATTCTGTCTGCTGTGATGATTAAAACAGCTAGCACACAAAATATCTCAGGGTATATTCTTTCTCCCTCCGAAGAGATTAAGCTCAGAAATATGATTTTAATAGTTATTTGACTTCACGAAGCTTAACTGAAACAGCTGTAAGGGATAATGATCGATTTTTACTGATAATAAACTCTTATTAGTTTCAACATCTCCATAGCCGTGCCTTTAATTTGGATATAGTTCTTACCATTGAAGAAGAACGTATTATTTTCCAGGATAAGTCTCACTGATTCTAGTATAAATGTCACCGTGTACCTGTTGGGAATTGCTTCTCTGTGTTTGTTTACCCAGTATTCAACCGACTTTATTCCTAACTTATGTGGGATATTTGTGTATAGGCTTACTACATCGAAGCTCAGTAGGAATGAATTTGTTTCAGTGGTTTTGGGAAGATGGGATATCATTACAGATCAAAATATAACTCTCAGTAAGAGACAACCTAAAAACTTGAAAAAACTATTAACAAAGGCAAGGTTTGACCTCAGCAACAAAAATCAAACATTCACTGTATCCAAATGCAATGATAGCCGATGCGGCACATGCCGATCAATCCATACCGGCCCATATATGAACACAAAAACAGGGAAAATATTCACCAATGCGAACATGAACTGCAAAAGTAGAAATCTAATCTACTGCATCAAATGCCCTAATTGTGAAGAATTGTACGTTGGCCAGACAGGTAATGCACTATCGGAACGCTCACGGGTACATCGACAACAGATTAAAA
>NC_068990.1:51188211-51193835 GCF_001194135.2 Octopus bimaculoides
TATATATATATATATATATGTATGTATATATATGATAATATAAATAATATATGCATATATGCATATATACAAACATATATCTACATACTTACGTATATATGTATGTACATATTCATATACGAGCACAGGACGTCACAAAACGTAAGCAACATTAAATACGAAAACATGGAATACGAACTTTTTTGCGAACAATGAAAGAAACAAATGGAAAACAAGACACGCAACATAAAGATCGACCCTTCATCAGTTATCGGCTCTTTTTCTACTCCGTATTTCGAGCAATTCACACAAGATACGCCTTCACCAAAACAGTTGCTCCGGCAAAGCAAATTTAATAAAATTTGTGATTTTGCAGATGGTCAATGTTGGTTACAAAAACAGGACAGCGAAAACAAACAGGAAGAGCTGTTAAGACTAAACGGGGTGAAGTGGCTAACGCTAGAGAAACATCCTTTGACAGGAGACAGACAAGAGCAGCTGATCGGAAGCAAAGAAAGAAAATCATGTTAAGAAAAGAAAGATGGCTGATGGTCACGTGCGAGCAACGAGAGCAAAGGAGGAAGAGTGAGGGAGAGAGGGACAGACAGAGAACGGTGAAGGGGAGAGGAAAAGAATTAGAGAAAGGAAGAGAGAGGAAACGAAGGGGAGAGGGAAAGAGAAAGAAATAGAACATTAAGGGTTGCATCGAAATTATTAAGATAAAATTTATTTGGAAACGGATGCGTGGCGGTCAATCATATAATAATATAAATAATACATATCGTCAGAAAATGATAAATCCGAAGGAGGAGCACACTCTAAGTTATAGAGTAGTATAGTATTTAGAGAAAGATAGTTATGGCCGGTTCTTAATGTTACCCAGGGTTTCGTGTCCATAAAGCGATTAGCTTTATATGCGTCACGTCAGACCCTAATAGCCGGTGGCCTATAACCTCTCTTCAAAAGTGAGAAAAGGCCACGTGATTAGTTTTTGAACACACAGACAAAGAAGAAAGGTCAAGCACAATGGATTGTTTCCCTTAGACTATTATCCGGAATCTACCCGGTCAGCTTACAGGTTTGAAGATTTCAGTAGGAATCGCGTGAAGTGGTAGCAGGGCCCGAAGATTCCCGTCCTGGAATTTAAGATGTTCCCCAGGTTGAGGGAGTTCTTTAATATCCTCGCCCATTCTGCTATGCACAGCTTGTAACGTTTTCTAGGATCTTTCATGTGATTACATGTGGAGTCGCTCCGTCCTTCAGGTGCCACACGTGGCTGGCCAGGGACGTGACATAACGTCTTTCCGGGATTCATAAACGAGGATTTGTGATACCGCTTCAGCCTCCTATACAACTCCATCGGTTTTGCATTGGCCTCCCAAAGGGCATCTTCTGTAGTCCCCTACATGAGCATCGCACCTCCGCTCGTGGCCTAGGGGTTTTAACTAAAATACGCTTAATATTGGGGGCATGGCTAAAAGAGGCACTTAGTTTGTGTCTGTTGAATAGGTGTCCGTACGTATGTGATTGTGTTAAATGCTTATCTACTAGCCTAAAGAATATCCTACCTACACACGTTTTTATGTTGAGGGAGAAGCGGGAGAGGGGCAGACCAAACGATATTTTGATGGCGCTTCCTTCTACCGGTGTTAAGGCCCGGCGTGTAGGTGATGCTGTCACTAAATCCGTTAGCAGGTAGGGTCTTGGTGTAGTAGAGAACTGCTGCGTCGAAAATACCTTGGCTAGAGGAAAGGTTCGAAATTTTATTGCTGACACCCTTCACCATGTTTCAGAATACGATGAGTAGGTAACAAGAGCCTGTGCTAATATATGCCAGCCTCTCGTTTGGCTTGCAGTAGGGCCTGTATGTACTAGAGCCCAAGCCGATGTCTGTATGTACTAGAGCCAAGCGTGATATCTAAGAAGTCCGCAGTAATGAGGTTTGTCTCTATTGTAATTTTCACTCCCATGGAGCTATGGGTGCTAATCAGATCTTTCCTATGCCTCCTGTTGGCCCCTCTAGAGATAGCCAGGGCGTCATCTCTGTAAAGATCAAAGAGGACAGAGGCGAATTTCTTTTTTTGGGTATCCAGAATATACAACCCAATGAGGTCGCATATATCAGCGCTGTCGTAGGCCCTCATTGCTACGTCAAATGAGCCCACATGGTTGGTTTGGTTCACCCAGGTCGAACCTTTATTAAAAATCGCTGTTTTCCTAGTTCGCATGTCTATGTCGCTTAATATCAGTGAAGACCCTAGCCAAGGGAAATGCGTCGACTAGTAACCCTTTCGATATAGACAGGTGAAAATCGGCTATGGCGAACTGGGTGAACCTTACTCTGCTCCTCCTCTTGTTGGTATCAAACCATGTAATCACCTCGTTGGTGCTGCGCCATAGGGAGAGGTTGGTGGACCATTATGTCGTTGTTGATGTTCCCCAGTATGTGTTTGCTCGCCGGTCCGATCACGGATTTAGCCGAGTTGATCAGGCGGCACTTAGGTCTAGAGGCAAAGTTCTACTTATGGTTTTTGATAGTGATAAAGGAATTCATTTTGATTAAAATTTCTAACCTATCTACAATGTCTAAGTCGTTGGTTAACTGTTTGGTTTAATTGCTGATGTTATTTGTGTGTCTGTGTTTAGCCCTGTGTGGCTAGTAAAGAAACATATAGTTCTGTGTAATGCTGTCTTATAATAGTCTGTTATATGTATGGGTGTCTATCTTATATAGGTTTCTTGTTTTGTTTGAAAAGATTAAGGACCTGTCGGAGTTTTTAGTAGTCTAATGTAGATACAGACCGTACGGTGGAAAGGACAAGAGGACTTACAGAATTTTAGCCCGGGAATGATGTCCAGCAGGTCTGCTTCGAAGGCCTGAAGGTCCTTGATCCCCGGTTTGTACCTCCTAGATCTGATCATGTATGTGTTGGTTTCGGGGATGGCGTGGCTTGGCCGTGGTAGAAGGCCTTCTATCGCATTCTCTTTATTAGGTCTGTCATTCTTCCTGCAGCATTCTAGTATACAGTTCGTTAGATGGTGTAGGGAATGTTCTTAGTAGAGTATCCGAGGTCATATCGTTCCATATTTCCATATTTTCGAGAGACTAAGCGGCTTTCGTCAATATGTAGAAGCGCGGCCTGCCGGACAGCTATTTAACACAAACCAAGTGGTCTTTGCAAAACATTCTGGCTGGAACGAAATGGATCGTCAGTAAATCATAAATCCGAAAGAGAATCACACTCTAAATTATAGAGCAATATATGCGCGCGCGCGTGTATGTGTATTAAAGATGAAATGTGAAGATGGTGTATAGCAAAAAGCATTTATTGGGCGGTGCTCGTGTAGGGATAAATCTAAATGCCTATTCGATAGCCTCTGCATTACTCGTAACATCATTTATAAATGCACAGTGCATATATGGGGAGGCCCGTACGTGTACGTAGGCACTACGGCTGTTTCATTCAAGAATAGATACCGCAACCATGTCTCTAGCTTCAAAAAAGCAAAGAAGTGACATGCGACAGCACAGGCGGACTTTCTCTGACAACTGAAAACTATCAACGCCAGCTATGAGCTATCATCGCACGTGCAACCTTATAACACACTTTCTAGGAGGTGTGGATTGTGCTCGGAGGAATCCATATCTATTCTGCTTACTAGGGAAAAAGTAACTAATAAACTAACCGAACGGATTGCACGCTGTTTACACACCAAGAAAGCGACCTTTACCTATTACCACCTCGTAAACACGGCACCCTCACTACCGTAATCCACAATGAGCTGTGAATCTCTTATGATTGCATTGACTGCTTTATCTGTTTAAATGCCTACGGAAGAATTTATGTACATTTATCCATTACCTTTTATTGATCTGTGCCTATATATGTGTGTGAACAATCTTACATGTGCGTAAACTGTGTGTGTGCATATGTATGCAAAGTGGACGTAGTTGTATGTGCGTATGCGTACATCTATCTATCTATCTATCTATCTATCTATCTATCTATCTATCTATCTATCTATCTATCTATCTATGTGTGTGTATTGTGTGCGCGCGTGTGTGTGTATACCTACAGGCATGATACTATGTATGTACATTCATATAGGTTTCTATGTCTGTCTATGAGGTGGGTGTAAGAGTGCATGAGAGTAAATATGTGCGTGCGGATGGGCATATGTATGTGCATGTGTGTGCCTATGTGTTTGACCGTACGCATGCAAGAAGCTGTACCCGTGTGCAGGTGTGTGTAGAGGTATGTGGTGATATATGTACGTATATATACGATTGTGTGCAAGTATGTGCGCGCATTCACAAGTGGCTGTGTGTGTGCGCGCATATGTCTGTATATGTATGTGTCAGTGTATGCGTATCTACACATACGTATGTATAGGTTTGAGTACCTGTCTGTGCGTGTGAACAGGTGTGGGCGTCTCTGAACCCGTGTATGTGTGTGTGTGTGCACGCGTGTGCTGGTTGGTGCGTGTGTGGGTATGGAGGGTTGACTGTGTGCTCGAGTAGAGTGACACCATCTGTATACGAGCGTGTGTATGTCTGTGTATGGGAGGATTCAGATGTCTGTGCCAATTGGTATGATGATTGATGTTTGTGTGTACGTATGTATAATACATACGTACCCACGTGTGTGTGCTCTGGTGCGGGTGGGCAGACACACATACGTGTGAATGTATACAATCGTGCGCGCATACGTATACTTATGAATGTGTGTCTGTCTGTGCGTGTGTTTAAACGTTCGCAGCCACAAAGTCAAAAGGCCTGAATCTGACCTTGGCGTCATACATGACCGCCGTAGTGTTACACACACTGGGCCGCTCAATATATGGCCCCTCCAAATACACTAAATTCTTTATATTTTCTTTATTTTCATTTTTATTTTTATCTTTAGCTATAACACCATGGCAACAAATATTAACACCCCCACCCGCTTCATGCTAAATGATTTGTGTTTTTATTCTTGTATTTTATTCCTAACCAAATCTTCCTCACTAGCACACATGCATCCGAACTGCTAGAATCTCTCAATACCACCATTTACCCTGAAACGAAATCGAAATGTAAATCTGCGAACTCATAAGCATATTATGTCACCTGAAGAGACTCTTTGCACTGTGCGTTGCTTCTAGTGTTATTGCATCGTTCTACACCCTCTAGGGAGCAGTGGAATTTGAAGCCGAAATAATTGTACTAATAAATGCTCTTTGTTATAATCCGTCTTCTCTTATAATGTTTAAGATACATCCTGCGCGCACCCTGGAATTTCTGGACGTAGATCCAACAGTGAGTGCAAAGTATCGCTGATGACGTCTAATAGCCATAAGTCGTGAACGTGCTTCGCAGACAAACTATCTGGAACTTACCCTGAAACAAGTTTTGGGTATTGCATTTAACGCCTACTTTATAAACCCTAATTCTTTAACTTTGTGTGTGTGTGTGTGTGTGTGTGTGTGTATCCAAGCGCAAGCGTCGCTGTGTGGTAAGAAGCTTGCTTCCCAACCACATGGTTCCAAGTTCAGTCCCACTGCGTGGTCCCTTCGGCAAGAGTCTTCTGCTATAGACTCGGGCCAACCAAAGTCTTGTGAGTGGATTTGGTAGACGGAACCTGAAAGCAGCCCGTTATATATAT
>NC_068990.1:51194774-51197889 GCF_001194135.2 Octopus bimaculoides
TTATCTGTTCTATAATACAAAATATAGAAGTATACGAAGTTTGAAAGTGTTTCGGTACCAAAAACACTACATAAAACATTAATGAAAAATGTTACCCGTCAAACCAAAAAGATCCTATTAATTTTCTATATGTGACTGTGGATTTTCATCGATGAGTTCATGAACCTTAGTTATTTTCTCTAAAACTATATATTTATATTTTATACTGTGAAACTTAATTTAATTTTAATTTTTAATAAATTGAATTGAATTGAGTTTTTACCTGTAAATTTGGATTTTTATCCCTAATATTATATATATACATATATATCTGTGTGTGTGTGTGTATGTGTCTTTGTGCTTGTGTTTGTCACCTCATCACCGCTTGACAACCAGTGTTGGTGTTTACGTCCCCATAACTTAGTAGTTCAGCAAAAGGGTTCACTAGAATAAGTACCATGCTTATAAAATGTAAGTTATGGGGTTGATGCATTCGACTAAAGGTTCTTCAAGGCGGTGCTCCAGCATGGCTACAGTCTAATCACTAAAATAAAAGATATCGTATCTACATACACGCATACATACATACATACATGCAAATATTGTATCGATAGATCGATAGCTAGACAGACAGACAGACAGACAGACAGACAGGCAAACAGATAGATAGATAGAGAGAGAGATAGATAGATAGATAGATAGATAGATAGATAGATAGATAAGCTCTAATTTCTTTCGGAAATTTAAGATCGTGTTATATTCGCAATTTCCCTTAATTTTTGTATAGAAATCTATTGTCGTGACTTGTTTCATTATGGGATTTGGATGTATGTGGGTCATTTGCAACAATCCTATGATGCGCAAGTGGCGCAGCAGAGATTGGATTTCTAGCATTTTTAAAATAGTTTTACCAGAAAAGGAATGAAAGAACTGAGATCAAAGGACCACAAAAGTGATGAGAGATAATGAGGGTGCTAATCTGGGGGCATAACATCTTGACGAAACGTTTGAAACAAGAGAAGGCAGACATGGAACAGCTGGTGATGTTAAGCTGACTGACAGAAATTCTAATGCTTTATTTGTGTTATTCTCTAAAGTGTTATGCTTTTGTGAAGTTCGCAAAGATCTGAATCAATAAAATACCGGATATTCAACTGAATCAGTTGTACACTCTCCCTGGCGAAGTGTTGTGTTCATACGAAGTTGTGTAATACTCATCTAATGTTTAAGGGCAATAAACATTAATAACTCCGAGACACAGACGATGCGAAAGTCATAATCCATCTTGAGGGAAAACGTGTATACAAAGGATATTTAGAACATCTCTAATTAAAGCTACGTTTTATGAGGTTAAAAAAATGCTATAACTTTTTATTTCAAAACATTAAGTAATGTGTAAAACGCTTTGGGACATGAGACTACCTTCTTCCGACCAGGCAAAGCAGTGATACTATTTCAAACCTTGTCGGATTCTTTTCATCTTATTTCAATTATAATGTTATAGGAACAGCCATGAAAGCTGCAACTGCTTATTTTACATACCATAAAGCTACAATACTTTTTACAATACTAAAATAATCCTGTACATTAGCGCCTAATGTACATATTAATATGCTACGTTATACTGTTCAGTATTTTCTACTCTAAGCTTTTAGGCAGAAGAAATTATTAAATATAGATTGAGGAGTGTCAGATCGTATGAAGTTAAGGGTTTCAATTTTCCGCTTTTAACTAATTTTCTTATTTTCTTATATAAAAGCTATCTTATTTTTTTCTGAATTATATGGATGTTTAGTGCGCGCGCGCACGCGTTTGTGTTCTACGATCGACTCTATGTCGATCACTCCCTTTCGACGAATAGCAAGCAATATGATATCTTTTAAGAATATCGAGATTCAAACACTCCAAATATCAAAACTTCCCTAAATATAAACAATTTGATCTCATAGAGTTCCCGAAAAATGCTAGTCTGCACACACTCTAATTTTCTTCCATGGAAACCTTACACATTACCAAATACATAGAATACTAACTTCGTGTTCTTTTAGGGAATAGAGTATGTATCAGTTTCGACTTACAGAACTTCTTTGAAATTCACTTGTATTATTTGGGAACTGTTCAGATATATAGAAAAGATATGCTGCTACAGAAATAAACATCTTTGGCAACGACTCAATGAGAAAGCTTTTACGCTGTCCCTAAACGTGCTAGAGAAAGTAGTTAATAAATCTTCAAATCACATCCCGCCAAGAATACATTGTACAATGTGGTTCAAAATACACAAAAAGATGTCATGGTGAAGTCGATACTTGTAGTTTCAAGCAACAAAAACAACAATACAGTAATAGAGTGGCAACAACTGACACGCTACTCATGGACACATTGTTGCTATTCTTTGTCGCTTCTATCTGCTTCTCCTCTGAATTAACCACTCAAACTCAACTAAGTCAATGGCCTTTCCTCCACATGTTATATTTATTTTTCTCAATACTTGGTCCAATAATTTCATCGCCGATCTGGAACACAATACATTTACCTCTTCCATCAACGTCACTTAGATATGCAAACTCGCATGGGTGAAAATAATAACATGATTTTTCACCCGTATAAATTTAAGTTACTGAAGTTTAACATTCTCAAAGAGCAAACGTATGGTCAACGATATTCCAGCTGTGACAATCCGGTCACACAATGTCAGCAACTTTTTTAGAAATAGCAAGGTAAGATCTTAGGAAGATATAGGATCTGGGTGCTGTTTTGATGACATAAGGTGACCACAGACACGTCTTCTGTGTGTGTGCATGTGTGGAAAGGAATGTGCATATGTACATACATACATACATACATACATACATACATACATGCATACATACATACATGTGTGTATATATATATATTCTCTCTCATTTACTCTTTTACTTGTTTCAGTCATTTGACTGCGGCCATGCTGGAGCACAGCCTTTAGTCGAGTTAATCGACCCCGGGACTTATTCGGTCACTTTTGCCGAACCGCTAAGTGACGGGTACATAAAAACATTAGCATCGGTTGCCAAGCAATGCTAGGGAGACAAACAGACATACAAACACACACATACATACACACATATATATATATATATATATATATATATATATA
>NC_068990.1:51198600-51199378 GCF_001194135.2 Octopus bimaculoides
TTAACACACTCACCAGTAAATGAGTGGAAATCAGACCGGTGAGTGTGTTAAATTAAGAAGGCACTAAAAGAGAATGTCTCTCCCCAGACACAATAATATATGTGTCTGTGTGTGTGGGGGGGGGGCGTTGCAAGAGAGACGTTTGTGTTGGTATGGTCATGTACTACGGATGGATGAGGAGAACTGTGTGAAGAAGTGCCACTTACCAATAATGGAAGGAATCCGGGGTAGAGGGAAGACATGGGGCGAGGTGGTGAAGCATGACCTTCGAACGTTGGGCCTCACAGAGGCAATGACGAAAGGTCGAGACCTCTGGAGACATGGTGTGACTGAGAAGATCCGGCAAATAAAGTGAGTTCACAGCTGTAACCTACACCAGGGTCGCATAACCAGCCCACTCAAAAAGTACCTTGGATCGTAGAGCGACAAGCCGTGCTTGAGTCAAGTACATCAAAATCAAAATCAAATCAAATCACAATCAAATGAAAATTGTAGTTGCGGTCCCCGTGCCGGTGGCACGTAAAAAGCACCATCCGAACATGGCCGATGCCAGTGCTGACTTGACTGGTTCCCATGCAGGTGGCACGTAAAAAGCACCATCCGATCGTGGTTGATACCAGCCCCCTCTGTCTCCTGTGCCGGTGGAACGCAAAAAAAGCACCCACTACACTTTCGGAGTGGTTGGCGTTAGGAAGAACATCCAGCTGTAGAAACACTGCCAAATCAGACTGGAGCTTGGTGCTGCCTCATGGCTTCCCAGACCCCAGTCAAACCGTCC
>NC_068990.1:51202614-51203119 GCF_001194135.2 Octopus bimaculoides
CACTATTGACGAATCTGTCAACCAAATCAACAAGACTAAGAAAAAAGTGGGGAAACAAAACCAGCAAGGTGTAACAAGAAAAAATAATCTATTTTCATAGTTTTTAAACAAGATAATGGCTAGTGTAAACTTTATAGTCATCACCTAACGAATTAGATATACCATCTTCATAAATACATTGATATTTAATTATTTTGCAAAGTAGCTGGATCTAATCGTAAAAAGTATAGAGCTTTTAATGTTTAGTAACTCCTTAAAAATGAAAGTGAAAGCCAACTTTCTTCCTTTCCTTCTTTCTTTCTTTCTTTCTTTCTTTCTTTCTTTCTTTCTTTCTTTCTTTCTATCTATCTATCTATCTATCTATCTATCTATCTATCTATCTATCTATCTATGTCCGTCTGTTTATCGAACTAGCTATATTGATTGATAGTTTATCCTTCTCTCTGTATATACCATGTATATGCATATGTGTATGTATGTATGTATGTATGTATGTATGTATGTA
>NC_068990.1:51203129-51205950 GCF_001194135.2 Octopus bimaculoides
TATATGTATATATATATATGTATGTATATGTATATGTATATATATATGTACATATATATGTGTGTATAATATACATATATATGTACATATATGTATATAGCACCGTATATATATATATATATATATATATATACATAGATGCCACACGGAAAATTTGTCAGTGAACAGGTCGCGGTTTCAATTTAAATGTTCAAGTGAACCTAACGTTTTTTTTGGTTTTGTTTTAAATGGTTTATAAACCCCTTCCACGCTGCAATTGATTTCGATCCAGCACACGATCTCAGATCAGGTCACTTGCTATGCAAGTACTTCTCCGTAATATATATAGTATATAGAAAAATTGTCTTACCTCGGAAAATGTTTTCATAGATTCCTTGTAATTGAAATAAATGGGGAAAGTGAAAGTGAGAAGAATGCAGAGTGAGAGAGAGAAAGCGAGAGAGAGAGAGAGGGAAGAGAGGGAGAGAGAGAGAAAGAGAGAGAGGGAGGGAGAGGGAGAAAGAGAAGGAGAGAGAGAAAGAGAGAGAGGAGAGGAGAGAGAAAGAGAGTGGGATATCAGAAGGTGATATCAAACGAAAAAAAGCCACTGCATACACCCAATGAGTTGCAGATTGAGTAATAATGACAGATGTATAAGAAGAGATATATAGAGAAAAGAAAGAGAAAACTAGATAGATAGAAAGATAGATAGATAGATAGATAGATAGATAGTTAGATAGATAGATAGATAGATAAATAGATAGTTAGATAGATAGATAGTTAGATAGATAGATAGATAAAAAATAGAAAGAAGGATAAATAGACAGATAGCTTGATTGATTGATTGATTGATTGATTGATTGATTGATAGATAGACTGATTGATTGACAGATGTAAGTACAAAATGTAAGAGTAGCAATTAAAATCTATGATTAATTAAGAAATGAATTAACAGTATGAGAGGGAAAGAGCGAGGGAGGTAGAGAGAGAGAGAGAGAGAGAGGGAGAGAGAGAGAGAGGTAAATAGAGAGAAAGAAAGAGCTGCGCCTGTATGTTTGCGCATGTGCATATGAATGTTTTTTTTAAGTATGTCTTTGCCTTCGTCAAAATATTGTGTAAGTTCATGCTTGTGCCCATAAGTGAACTGAGATGTGATGGTTGTACTTCTGGCTCTTTCTTCTTCTGCTGCTGCTGCTTATCGGAACGGCATAAGGAAGTGTGGTACAGGTGCTAGTTGGTGATGGCTACAGGTGGGATTAGTGGTGGCACTTGTGCCAGTGATGTATAACAGTTTTAATCTAGATAAATAGTTGGAAGTATTGTGATGATGGTGGTGCTGGTTGGTGTAGTCTGAGGTTTAATTCTTTTCAAAGTTGATGAATGATAGTGATTATGATAAAGATGAGGGTGATATTGGCGGTGGTGGTGGTGGTGGTGGTGGTAGTGACGTGATTGTTGTTGTTATTGTCCTTGTTTAACCTTAAGTCAACCCTGATTCAGTAAACCTATGATTAAACCTATTCCAACAATGAAAATCTTGTGACTTGTCCAACCTACTTAACACGTGTCGTTTTTAAAACAGTTACGCTTAGCTGTTATTTCTAACAAAGACTACATTTAATCGTTTAAGTGTTCATGAACGATAGTGATGATGGTAATGACGACGAGGGATTGTACCAACGGTAATAATAGGTTTTATTGCAATTTCAATATTAGAGGTGGTGGTGGTGATGGAATTCTGCGGTTTGGTGTTGATTTCTTTTTGTTAATAAAGTATTTAAAAAGTGGAAAAAACTGTATTATCAAAGCTTTGATATTCGCTTCAGAGTTTTCCCCTTAAGGTTACAGCCACTACTACTGCTCGTGCTACTGCTACTACCGTTGCTGCTATTACTGCTGTTGCAACAGTAGTAGCTGCTATAGCAAAAGTCAGTTGTTGCAGCTGTTACAACTTGATCAAAATAGGAGCACCAAAACGGTAGAAACAGTGGCTGCTCTGGTTCTTTTATAACAACGGTTGCGGGGTTGGATAACACACTGCATAAAATTGACAAAAATGAAGCAAAAATGAACGGCTGAGGGGGAAATTGTGTGAAAAGGGGAAACGTGTTGTAAAGGTAGCTGAGTGGTGAAAGTCCGGGAATAGGGAAAAATGGTAAAGCTTGCGTGCAAAGAAAAGAGAGGGTGAGAGAAAGCGGGAGGGAGAGAGAGAGAGAGAGGTAGACAGACAGGAAGGGAATGAAGTATGAAGTGAAAGAAAAAGAAATATAGAAAGAAAACGAGGAAAGGGAAAGAAATAGTTTAGAGATAACAATATACATATATGTATGTATGTATATATAAGTGTGTGTATGCGCGTGCGTGCTTGGGTGTGTGCATGTGTGTGCATGTGTGTGTGTGTGATAAGTACTAGAGAAATTGCTAAAAGATGTGTATATACGGTATTTGTGTATGTGTTTGAGCTTATACACATAGGTAAAGCGGGACTTGTTCAAAATGGCAGGTTTATTCAGTGAAGCAAAACGGAATTATAAAGATATATACATATGTATATACATAAACCCACACGCACACGCATTTCTCTCTCACTTTCTCTCCCCTTCTGTGCGTGTGCGTGGAGGGCGCGCTTGTGTGTATGTGCGTGTCCGTGTGTATATGTGTGTGCGTGTACGTGTGTGTGTATGTATCTATATACATGTATATAATATCATCTGGGTAATAATCATATAACGTGCATTCCAAAGCTCCTCTATGAATATCGGCTACCGTATACTATCATACCACAGACATTCTCCTTTTACTGGATATACATGCGGAAAACCGTTAGTGTACGAATATATAT
>NC_068990.1:51205960-51212215 GCF_001194135.2 Octopus bimaculoides
TATGTATGTATGTATGTATGTATGTATGTGTGTGTACACTTGTGCGTCTGTGTTTGTTCCCACCACCATCGCTTGACAACCGATGGTGGTGTGTTTACGTCCCCGTACTATTACTACTCTTATATATATTCTGATTTATACAGAAGTTCAAACAAATTTTAATCTAAATCATTACAATTGTTTCTGTGCATTAACATCAACTGTTAACTCTTGAATGTTTCACATATTATACATATTATTATATGTATATGATCGATCAATTGTTGTATACCTGTTCGTCATTAGGTAAGTGGCTTTCAGAACACTGCTAGATCATCTATAGTTTCCCTTTGCATTATACGTATATTCTATTTTTTAGCTTTCCCTTGACAAAGAGCAACACGTAAATTCAAAAAGATACAAATAGTAAAAATACCAATAACAACAACAACAACAACAACAACAACAATAATAATAATAATAATAATAATAATAATAATAGTAATCATGATGATAATAATAGTAATAATAAATGCCCTGATGCAGTACCAGGCAGTGGCTCTCATGGTTTTTCATCTTAACTGAGTGGAAGTATTATCATGTACATTCTTTTGACTTGGTATAAAAAATGGGCTACAGCAAATATTCTGCTTAATACCACAGATTTGCTTGTCAGTTGTTTGACCTTAACCAGTTGAGCATGTCCCTTGGTGGCTGACGATATGTGCATCTCTGATGTGTTGAGAGGAATTATTTGGGGTTTCAATAATTCACCTTTGGAAACATGGGTGTTTTGCTCAACATCCTTAAACAAACCTTATTCAGGGACCTTTTGAGCGGGATGGGCTACTCGACCTGAAGAAAATTCTAACTGGGCCCCGCATGCGAGGTCATGCGCTGTTTATCTTGATATGAGGTCACCATGTTGCATGTGATGCATGTGCCTGGTGTACCCTTATCAGACGGGTAGTCATGATGGGTATATTGGGCTTTGTATATTTTACCCCGGTATCACTTTGATGGCATACACTGCTCTCTCACTCAATAATAATAATAATAATAATAATAATAATAATAATAATAATAATAATAATAATAATAATAATAATAAATGATAAAATAATGGAAATAAAAATCAAAAATATAAAACATGAATTAACAAAACCCCTTATTGAATCCGTTCTTTAGCATAAGCAGGTCCCGCTTTCTATGAAGATAGATGAACACCCGAAGATTATAATGTTACATATGCACAAACTAGAAAAATTCCTTACCTCCTGTGTCTGTGATGCTTTTTACTTCGAAGGAAGTCATTTGCGCGCGGTCAGTTTATTACCACAGCCAGGACACTTCAATCTGTTTGCTCATAAACTTAATTTTAGTTATCCTTAGGTCTCTTCACAATCGCTTTATCAATCCTTAAGAGACGCTATCACATCAAGAAGAATTTGCTTGCCTGCAGCCTTATACATACATACATACATACATACATACATACCTATGTGGTCTGATCAATAAGTATCCGGACTGTTACCATACTAACGAAGCTAAAGCACGCAGAATAAAGCCGCTTGGCAAAGATTGATCTTGAACTCTCTTTGCATGTGCACTAAATTTTAACGTTCTAGCTCACTTCCATTGTTTACAGCAGTGCTTGGAAGGAAGGTGTGTAGCATCTGTTTGTCGCATTGACCATGACAGAGAAAGCTGGGCAGAGAATCTGCATCAAATGTTGCCAAAATCTTGGTGATACCTGCTCAGAGACTTACGCAAAGTTTTCAAAAAGTTTTCATCGTTCTCGACACAATCAAGATCTTGTGCAACTGAAACCCGAGTGTCTTCTTGGTTAGCTGAAAGCAGTTTTGGCACAAACTTGGAAGACACGCGTCTCATACCCAAATCGTCAGTGATAATGAACTGAACTGTAACTAATCTGCACATCTTCTGATAACCCACGGATGATGCACGCACATCTGCGATGTTTCTCTCAGTTCTTCTGGTTGCAGCTCTCCCCAAACGTTTGTCAATATCGACATTTTTCGGCCATCTTGGAAACTTCTGAACCACTCGTACACTTGTGTGCGAATCACACACACCTCTCCATGCATTTTCTGCAACTTTGCACATGCCTCTGAGCAGGTATCGCCATAAGAACTTTCTTTGTCATGGTCAATGCGATGATCATACGCTACACACATTCCTTATAAGCACTGCTATATATACAGGGGAAGTGAGCTAGAACGTTAAAACTTTGTGCGCATGCACAACATAATTTAAGGTCAATCTGTGTCAAGCGGCTTCACTCTGCATGCATTAGCTTCGTTACTATGGCAACAGTCCAGATAATCATTGATCAAACCTCGTACATTGGTGGTTGTCTACTTCCTCATGCAGAGTCTGACCACCACCTTAGATCTATCATGGTGTCTGATGTGGATTTTAAACCAGACAATGTTTTGAAAAGACACCCACATAAATTGCGTATCTGCTTTTGACCACCAAGAGCTGCAGATTAGTTCTGATATTTGTGGATTTAAAAATGTCTTTTGAGGCCTCCGTTAGATTTGCAGACATTATGGCATACATGGCATTGACAGGTATTCACAGACGGATAGGCAGAGTATGTGGTAGAAGTGGTAAGGATTCATTTCTCGTTGATCATAGCATTTAAAAAAAATTATCTGAGTTTCGCATGGGTCATTTTGGTTTTTCCAAATGCTTTCACTCCACTCCACACTTTTGTTCACCATCCAGCTCAATCCGAAGCAAGGTTTTTCATGGCTTTTTCGATCCATTCCAAGTGGTTTCATGTTAGTCCTTATACAGTCTTTAAACCTCTTTTTAGGTATAGACTGATTGCGTTTCCCTTCTGCAAGTTCGTCATAAAACAACTGTTTGGGTGTGCGTTCATCCGTCATTCGAACGATGTAGCGAGACCATCTCATTTGATTTTTCAAGATCATGGATTTAAGTGAACTGATAACTGCAGATGCAAAGACATCTGTCTGGAATAAAAACATCCGATTTAATGTTTAAAATGTAACGAAGGTATTTTTGTGGAACCTTTCTAACAATTTGAGATGTCCTTTGTAAGAGGTCCATGTTTCAAAGGAATACTACAATGATGGTAACACAAACGGGTTTTTATTTATATGTTGCTGGCGCCAAACGCGTAACTCCAAACCACCAATACTTGGGCTGCCCTTTGATGCACTTCTCTGATGTATTTCTGTGTTCAGATTTCCATCATTTTGTAAAGAGCTTTGGAGGCAGGTGAAAGAGTCAATAGCCTCAAATAACTTACCCTCAACAAAAATTTTAGTGGAGTTGCAAACAGCACAACGTGCAGGTTGATACATCACAACTATCTTTTTCAAGTTGATGGTCCAGCCAAAATCAAACATTAAGAAAGCCTACCACCAAAGTTAACGCTAGCCTTTATAGCTTGAGAAACTTGCCTATATACATAAAGCCCTAAACATGTTTACAAATTTTTCTGGGCAATTTATTTTCCTTAGAATTAGCCACAAAGTATTGATTAACAATATTGAATCCTTTGTTTAAATCAACAAAGTAGTGGTATAGTGCAAGTTTCTGTTCAATGCACTTTTCCTGAAATCGTCTGATTGTAAAGATACAATCAGCCGTAATCCTGGAGGAGCGAATACCACATTGAGACTCAGACACTATATTTGAAACTATGAAGGAATTTAAACGCTCTAACAGAATACAAGCAAGTACCTTTCCAACTACAGACAAAGCGAAATCTCACGAACATTACCACACAGATCCTTTCGTTCCGATTTATACAAGGAGACTAAAACGGCATCAATCCAGTCTTGAGGCACTTCCTCTGTTCCTCAACAGTGACAAATTAATATATTTAAGACTTCAGGCAATTTGTTACCTCCATATTTCGAGACGTCTGCACAGATTCCGTGAGATCCTGGATACTTGTTATTCAGCTTATTCACAGCTAAAGGAATGTCATTTAAAGTTGGTTCAAATGCCATCTCCTCTATAACTGGAAGTTGTTAGGTTTGTTCTATTATCCTCATGTCAACGGTTGATGGTCTATTCAAAAGTACAGAAAAATGTTCTATCTAGGTTGCCTAGGGTTAAAGCTAACTCACCTTGTAAGTTTATGGAAAATACCATCCGAATCATTTGCTGATTCAGTAGAATGATAAAGTGATAATAATAAAATGTTACAGTGGCTATTCGCAATTTAAAAAACAAAAGGCACAAGTACAAACGTCACTAAAAGTGACACACGCACGCATGATGGGTATAATGGGGCACTGCTCTCTCACTCAATAATAATAATAATAATAATAATAATAATAATAATAATAATAATAATAATAATAACAAAATCGAAAAATACCTTAGGAATGAGAACCCAGGTTCGAAATTTCCCCCAAGACACCCGAAGAAGGCTGGAGGGTCTATCAGCCGAAACGTTGTGTTAACAACAAACAAGATGAGGACAAATATCCGTCGAATGTAAATAATGTAAATACTGTACATAATGCCTCATCTCTTAAATATAGAATTGTAGAACCTCTCTAATATTAACCAGAATAATAATAGACCTGAAAATAGACATGGGAAAAATATTTGGTTCGCCCCTTTTCACTTAACGTAAAAATTAACACAAGTCAAAGTTTCCTGTCTCTCTTAAGACAAGCATTTTCCAGAAAATCATGGGTACAGGATAATATTTAACAGGTGATCTGTGAAATTATCATATAGCTACTGCCCCAATATGAAGAGTATCATCACACGAGGCCATCACCATGTGTCCACTCCCAGTTGTAACTGTCGAGACCCACGAAACTGTCATGTCGACAAGCAATGTATGATTAAGTCCGTCATATATGAGGCAGAAGTTACTGCAACGCTAGATTATAACACAACTGATAAGAAGAGTTATATCGGACTCTGTGAAGGAGACTCCAAGAATCGCTACTCTAATCAAATATTTTATTTCCGACACAGGTACAAAAACAAAGCTACTAAGTTAGTTAGTCACGTATGGAGTTTGAAATCGAACTCAACGGGGTTCAGTTCATATAATTTCTCCACTTATTTCCACAATAGTTAATCATTTTACCTATGGTATGATTAATGTACCTACTTATTATTGGCACAACTCTACGCGAGGACAATGTTTACAGGTTCCCTTTTACGGAACACTGTTAAACCCCATGTGACAGTCAATCACTACAACCTGCTCTCTACTACAAATTTTGGTTATGGCTTTGTTGATTAGATATTTATAAACATGAGCCTATACAATATCCTGTCCCCCCAAGAGGCCAATAAAGCTTTTGTCACATCTTGTATCTTATGAAATAACTATGCTATCAACTTATGACTCCCTATTAATTATGTTCACTAGAATGTTGGGATCATCTTACGTAATCTCTTGCTGCTGGCGTTCTTTGTTGTATGACACTAGTTTTTTTGCAGTGCTTGTCTCTCCATTTTTTCTACATTTTTTCCAGTTTTTATTGGACATATTTGTTTATATTGCTGATAGTATTTTATCGCTCACTTTTAGAGTTGTTTATTGTTTTATAACAAAGGTAAGCCGCTGGATTTAGTTAAAAACAAAAAACGACGAGCAATGGCTAGAAGAATATTGAGCTAAATCTAATGATCACCTGATCTAGCAGGCGGAGCCTCATTTCAGTGTGCAATGATTCCGTCGAGAGGTAGACCCTGAAACGGTACGCATGCTCTCCTGATGACTCCATAAACTTGCTGGCGTCCGGTATGCAGAGCTTTCAATTGGCAGCACTTGCATCTGCAAGGCAAGTTGTTTGTAAAACATCATCACTGATTTTTATGGTTATTTTCCATGACATTTGCTATTTAATATTCCTCTATATTTTTCATGTCTTTCTAATATTTCTGTATTTCATAGAATTTATGATGGTCGAATTAGTTGCGCCTTTTATTGCTACATTTAATTTATTGTTTAGTTTTATTCTTAAACTCTTGACGCCTCAGGAACGTCTCCTATTGTCTTTAATTCTTTAAATACTTCTATTTCTAGATTGACAGCTTTATGAATACTGTCATTAAAATTTCTTATTCTTAAATCCTCTTCATATTTCCTGTTTTTTTATATATATATTTTCTTGCGTTGTTTCGGTCCAGGTTTTTGTTAGTCATTATGTTACATGTTGTTAAAGACTACGAGCTCGCAGAATCGTTGGCACGCAGGGTAAAATACTTAACGGCATTTCGTCCGTCCTTACATTATGA
>NC_068990.1:51212485-51221958 GCF_001194135.2 Octopus bimaculoides
ACAACGGATGTGTTTTTGAACGCTCCATATAAGTACTTCTCGAAAATTTGTTTTATACTCGTTGGTGCGTTATTTTTTCGGTTTACATTTTGTTCCAAGTTGTTAATAGAAACATGAAGAATCTGTCACTGGGCTTTTGTGTTTGCTTGGCACCTCGTGAGCAGGTCTATCCATAACAACCTCCACCTTATGCAATACATCATAGAGAGGACTGGGACCAAAGCTTGCATCGGGAGTGCTCTGATCAATTCGGATCAATCGAAAGCATTCGACAGGGTCGACCATCGCTACTTGAAAGCCGTCCTGAAAGCAGGCGATTTCGGACACGTTTTCAAGGGGTGAAAACGAGTCCGAAATGCACAGTGGCACTTGTTCAGTGGTCAAAGTAAATGGTCATATATCGGAACCGTTTGACATCTAATGCTCGGTCCGTCAGGGCTGCCCGCTGTGGCCTCTTCTGTACGTATTGGCACTCGAGCCAGTGCTTCGAAAGTAGGAACAGCTAAGGGGGCATCCCTTTCGAACTGGGACAAGGAAGGGCAGTGTCGGCACACGCGGACGACATCACCGTCATGGTGTCGGACGCCTCCGAAGTGGAGACAGTCGGCACCATCCTAAAGGAATATCAGTCAGTCGCAGGGGCCAAAATCAACGCCGACAAATTGGTGAGTTTGCGGTTGTGCTACTGGAAAGGCAGGACGATGCCATCAGACGGCGTCGTCGGACGCTGGACAGATAGACCAGTTAAGCTGCTCGGAATCTGATTTGGTCCCGACCTCCAGGTTGATAAAAATTGGGACGTGGCGAACAGGGTGGCCTGTCTTACCCAGAAATGGGCTGAGAAGAGCTGTTCCTGAAGGGTCGGGCATAGGTAGCGAATGCCTATATCGCCTCCGTTATCATTTATCGCCTGACAGTCGTGTTTTTTCCCTTTTACTACTTGGCCAGGTTGGAGCGTCTCTTATTTAAATTCTTGTGGAATGAACGCGTTCCAATGGTCAGAAAACTTGCAAAACGAATTGATAAATGTCATTTGAAAGTTTTTTTTCAGTTTGTTTAAGAGAAACATTTTCATCTGTTGATTAGAACGCATTTTTTTCTTGGTGATCTTTGACAACTATATCCGGGCTATTGGACTTAATTTCTCTATCTGTGTGTATTGGCATAACCAAAAATATGGTTGCTTTCTCATATTCAGTGACCTTTTCTGGTTGTGCCTATATCATCTTTTTTCTGTTGTTATTCCATAGTGTTGACTTAGATTCCAGTTTATATAGGTCCCAATTCTTAGCAAGGACTGGGCAGCCAGAGACAATATGATTTATTGTTCCTTCTCCATCTCCGCATATTCTGCAGTACGTGTATTTCTTTTCATTACATGTTTTTGGTAATTTCTGGTGGGAAGGCTTTCATCTTGTGCCGCAATTAAAAATCCTTCAGTCTCTGCTTTGAGTCCTGAGCTTCTGAGCCATAATTGTGATTTTGCATTGTCTATTTCTTTTCTGTTTAATATTTGCCATGAAAGGGCTTTCTTGTCAGTATCTGCTATGAAGGAGCTTTTCTTGCCAACCCTTTATCATGATCCGTTGCTGTTCCAGTTTTAGTTTGGATTTCAGTTGTGTTACAGTTTTCGTTGTTTCTTCTTTTTCTTCATAGTTATTAGGTACTATGACTTCTTTTTTGTATTTGTCAGCTTCCTTAAAGACTGAAAACAGTTTTTTGTTTAGTTCGTGTTTTGTGGCTAGTTGTATTAGTTTTCCTTGCTTCTGAATCAGGTATTTTTGTAGTCCCATGGTGGTTATTTTGTAATAGTTTTCTAGCTGTATAAGGCCTCTACTACCTTCGATAAGTTGTATGTCAGATTTTGGATGGTGCATCCTAAATCCTGTCATTATTTTTCTTGTTTTCCTGTCTATTTTGATTAGTTCATTTAATGTCCAGTTAAGAATATTGTAACTGTAACTTATAACTGGGACGGCTAGAGTGTTGATACCTATTATCTTGTTTTTCGCATTGAGCTCTGTTTTCAGTATTAATCTAACTCGTCTATAGTATTCTTTTCTTATCTTTTCTTTCATTTGTATGTGTTGTATCGTATTTAGTTAATTGATTCCTAAGTATTTGTATGCCTGGCTTTGGTCTAATTCTCTTATTTCATTTGCTTTATCTAGTGTGATGTTACTACTCTTAACTAGTTTTCCTCTTTCCGGGGTTACTTTGACACATATGTTTATTTCTACTGTCTGCAGTAATGTTTCCAGCTGTTTATCATTTGTAGCGTACAGTTTTAGATCACCCATATATAAGAGGTGGCTGATTGTTTTGCCGAAACAGTTGTATCCACATTCCAGTTCTGTCATCTATTGTATTGTGTTTGCTAAAATTACGCGTGAAGGTTTGACTATTTTTGCTAATCCTAGCTATTTCATCTGCTATTTCCTTTAATCGTGATTCACTGTAACCGCGTCTGACATATACAAAAACATTTCCATGTTTCCAGTAATCCCCTATGTCAGTACAAATCCGTTTTATCCTAAAAAGTTGGGATTTCAGATTTGACCGAATAATATAATATGGATGATCGGAGCGGCGGTAGATATAAATGTGGGATGACGTGGGCTTGCAAAATAACTCTGTCACTATTCTGCCTCCAGAAAACTTAACTTTTATCTCCAAAATTTCAACTTTAGTTTTTGAAAAACTAGACGTAAATTTTATGTTGGACTTAAAGCCATAGTTTTTAGCATAACAGTCACTGAAATGCAAGAAGTTCATTAAACTATCCTGCGATCCTTCTCAGACAAAAAATACGTCATCATTGAACCGTAACCAGAGTATTGGTTCAAGACCATGAAGGGATTTGAATGTCTGCAGTAAGTGTGTCTCGAAATTCGTCATAAAGACATTGGCGAAATTAACTCCCATGAGGTTATCCATGACGCAACCTTTTGTCTGGTGGTAAAATCGTAATCTAAACTTCATTGTGTTACTTTGTAACACAAGATTCATTAATCTAAAGAGAAAATTTGATGGAATACTTTTATTTGACTGCTTTTCGAAGGCATCCATGCATGCTTCTACCCCTTCATCATGGTCAATATTGTTTTCCTCCATTAATAAGGTGGAATGTAGGATTTTACGGTCAGAAAGAAGAACACCTGTATTTTAGAGTCTCCCTAAAAATACATAAAAAATTTGAAAGATTTCCTCCTACGCACTCAATTTGCAGCGGAAATGAATGTTTGTACGGCCAAGATTTCAGAATAGCTGGATGGCTTTCTACTCCCTGTTGCAAAAGATCAGGTTCCTATATCGGGATACTTTGATTTTGTGTCTAAAATCAACAACTTTTTTAAGCAACATGTCGAGAACTGTTTTTTGGTAACCATGGATGTTTCTTCCTCATATCCCAATACTGACCATGATGAAGGGGTAGAAGCATGCATGGATGCCTTCGAAAAGCGATCAAGCAAAAGTATTCCATCAAATTTTCTCTGTAGATTATTGAAGCATGTGTTACAAAGTAACACAATGAAGTTTAGACAACGATTTTACCAAACCATCATACATAATTTTTGCAAACACAATACAATAGCTGACAGAATTCCCTTAGTGATTAACTGGCACCGACATTTCGCTGGCATTTCAAAAGTGTTGCATGAAAGTTACCAGCGTGAGGCGAAAAAATATCCTCGTTTCAAACATATTTCCTCAGTCGCTTATTGTAGCCTTTAGACGGAATAAGAATATAAGAGAATTATTGACCTCTATTTCTGACTCCAAGAAAACGAACATTGGAGTATCTGCACGCTGTACCTTTTAAGGTACAGCGTAAGAGAAGTAAGCCCTGTTCATTGTGCAACAACATGACTAAAGTGAATTCCATCAGAAATCATAACAGAAATGTTAAGATTTATACAGAAGGTGGAATCTGTAAAGATTCCCATTTGGTGTACGCTGTAGAATGCACGAAACACAACTTGTCGGTTGTACGACAGAACAATTAAACAAAAGGTTTAATGGGCACAGATTCGAAATCAGGCACAAAAACAGTAGTTCGACAGAACTTGCCGAACATTTCGTTTCCAGCAGCTGCAGTTCTGAAGAAGTGCATATTCTCAGAAAATATTTTGAAACTGCTTCACTTTCACTTCTCAGAGGTATGAGGAGAAATATGCTTGCGGGTTATTAACACCACGCCCTGGAAGAATGAATAAGATGACAGGAGAATATCATCAAATTTATACAAAACTGTTTGTTTAAATATTCTTCTTTTTCTCTTTTTTCTTTCCTTTTTTCCTGTCGTCTTCTTTTTTTTGTTTTTTTTCTGTCTTTTTCTTTCAGCCTGTTATAAAATTGAAACTTAAAAACTTATGATGTCATTCCATCAACGTGTGGATGCTGGTTGTTCTCGTTCATACATTACGTTTAAATTTCTATAATTTTGAATTTTTTTCACTTATTCTGAACTTGACAAAGACTGACTTACTGTTTAAATATCATTCAACCAATAAAATATCTATTACAATCGAATCGCGCTCTTCGTCTTAACTATTATCATCATCATCATCATCATCATCATCATCATCATCATTATTATTGTTATTATTATTATTTTTATTATTATTATTATTATGATTATTATTATTATTGTTGTTGTTGTTGTCTTTGCACAACTTCTAACGCTGGAGATGTACTACGGTGCCAGATGTTCACTACCAGTGAACCAAGGCAACACCACTTATTTTTCGAGCACCTCCCGGTGTATTATAACGGTTCCAAACAGTGCTGTTTTCTGTAAGTGCTCCACCCTTATTGCAGTCCCTATTTGCTTCATGTACTTCTGAAGATTTTTACTCACTGTTCCCAGGGCTCCGACAATTATTGGTACGACTACCACCTTTTTCATCGACCACAACTGCTTAAACTCCCAAGATACCCTGTTACATCTGTCGACTTTTCTTTCTTCCTTACCGCATGCCTTGTTGTCAGTTGGGCATGCTATATCTATGGTCCATCATCGTCTGCTTTCTTTCGCAATTAACACTATGTCCGATTTCATATTCTCTATCTCATGGTGGCACTGAATTATAAAATCCCATAAGATCTTTGCATTATCATTTTTGATGATGCCTTCGGGTTTATGTTCGTACTACTTTTTTGCTCTGTCAAGTCCATATTTGTTACAAAGTGCCAAATGGACCATCCTTGCTATGCTGTCATGACGTCTCATATTCTTTCTGGGCTGGTGGCGTGCATTAATTGATAATATGCCATACGATTTCACCATTTTGTTCACAAAATCTGCACTTATCACTTTCTGATGTGTGGTCTATTTTGTATTTGATGTAATTGGTTCTTAATGCTTGCTCCTAGGCAGCACAGATTAGAGCCTCCGTTTCCTGTTTTAAATCACTTTTGGTCATTCATAGCCATCCTTTATCTCTGTCTGTCTTATCTTCAACATCCTTTGAAATTGTCCATGCATTCTTTTCTTTATCCACCTATTTTCAGTTTCATTCATTCTCAAGTCCTTGTACAGTGCTTTATCTTTGCAGTCTTCCATCCTACACAAGCCTGACCTTCTTACTTCCAATAATATCGGTTCTGTGGCATTTTTTACATACCCTGCTATATTGCTTTCTTCTGCTCTAATGGTGTGTTCGCATCCAATCAGGCCTCTTCCTCCTCTTCTTCTTGGTACATACAGTCTGTCTGTGTTACTTTTTGGGTGGAGTATACCATATCTAGTCAGCAACTTTCTTGTCTTTCTGTCTAAGCTGTTTAGTTGTCTACTGTCCATGCGATTACTTCTGCTCCATATCTAAGTAGTGAAACCGGCCATGTGTTGATAGCTTCAATCTTATTCCATCTGTTTAATTTCGACTTAAGGATCAGTCTCAGTCTGCACAAGTACTCCACCTTAAATTTTTCTGTCTTTTCTTTCTCAGTCCATTTATCCATTTCCAATATCTCCGTTATTATTATTATTATTATTATTATTATTATTATTATTATTATTATTATTATTATCATCATCATCATCATCATCCTCATCATCATCATCATCATCATCATCATCCATATCACCATCAACATTATCATCATCATCATCATCCTCCTCCTCCTCCTCCTCATCATCATCATCCATATCACCATCACCATTATCATCATCATCATCATCGTCGTCGTCGTCTTCCATGTCGCTGCTGTTGTTGTCGTCGTCATCGTTGAGGTAAGATGTGTTTTTCAGAGCTCCGTCAGTTTAAAATTTGTTGTTAATTTTCAAATTTATTGACTGTTTGTTTTTGGTTTTTGTTTTCCGAACCCATTTTGGTGTACAGGAGTTCTTTTGTTAAACATTTCGGACTTTTTGTCTATTTAAAAAAAATTTCGCTTTCTCGGTTGACGAAAATAGCAAGATAGCTTCTTTTGTCGAAGGGAGTGGCAGTAGCTGTTCTGACGGCCAGTACAGTCAAGACTCCCCCCTTTAAACAGCACAATCACAAGCAGTGATGTCAGCAGCACCACCATCAGTAACAAAGAGAATCTGGCAAGCCAAGAAATTGTTCCAGAAAAAGAGAAGGAGGAAGAAAGAACAACAAAAAAAATAATGACACTGACACCACAAACACGAACAGCATATCTAGCGGCAACGGTTTCGCCTCGGCAGCATACCAGACAAAAGAGTTGATGAATTTAACAAAAAATGAACTACAAATTGCAAAGAAGTTGTTAAGGAAGGAAGGAAACAACGTCTTCCTTAACACACCTCAGGAGACGGATCGAAAAGCGCTTCGGTACAGTGGAAGTGCATTTTGCTACAGAGAAGGAAGCAAGACAGCATTCCACTGTCCCCCTAAAAACAGAAGAATTCCTGCTCGTGTCGACATACCTTGATCGGCGCGTGACGAAAATTAAAATTGGAGATGTGTCCCCCGAAATAAATCTATGCTGGCTGGTGGCAGCTGTCCTCTATGATATAGAGAACACCGCCAATATACTGGAGGTGCATAAATTGCGTCAACAAAATTGGACGGGTCAGGGATCAGAGCTTCTTGTTCACATTTAACAACAAGTCATAAATTCTATCCATGACACCATAAATCTACCAGACGACCGTGGTGACAACCAACACCTCAAGGTCAACTGCCCCAAATACAAAGAAAAAAAAAAAAAAGTTGCAAGCATCAAGAGAAACAAGGGCACCTCCAGTGCAGCAGCAGAAAACAACCCCATCACTACCAGCAACAGCGGCGCTGCCTCCAACAGTCGCTAGCGCACCACGAAAACCGGACGGTGTACCACCACCAGCCGGAATGTCACCGCAAGCCGAAGTGGTACAGCTGATCGGAGAGCCATCGTCATCAACAACATAGACTTCGTGAATACCACAGGGAAGACTTTGTCTTTCTAACACACAATGCACCATCACCACACATAGAGATTTTAAAAAATACAACAGGAAACATTCAATGCTTTGAAAATAAACTTTCCAAATGCTGCTGGCTCCTTTCAAAACATTTTCTTCAAAAGGTAAGTTGGTGCTCCTAGATGTGAACAGTAATGACGGCGGTGCTTTCAGACTGGTGGCTGCTTATGCTCCGACAAGGGGCAGGGCGATCTGATTACTTCAAGCGTCTAGAGGTTTTCCTGGAAACATCTCGGACTTTAGTATTAGTAAGGGATTGGAGCGCTGTCTTAGATGGACGTTAGATGGACGTTTCGATTGCTTGATAGAAGAGGTGGGTGCAAAAGCCACAAAAACCTGCTCACACTTTTTCAGTTGTGTGACAGGTACCGATTAGATTACACGAATGTGCCAATGTGGACTTGGACAAACCGCATCGGGTCATCTAGATCGTATCTAGATAGGGGATTTTGTAGGCCAGCGGACAAGGATAGCATAGGGTGTCCACAATTTCACATGATCGGCTACAAAGACCACAAATTTGTGATCTGAACGGTCGACTGAGATAGGCCTAATAGGGTCCCGGTTACTGGAAGCTGAACGCGTCGTTACTGGCATGTCAAGCTTACAGAGATCAGGTTAGGGAATTAGTTAAGCGGGCGTTACGGGTGCAATCGTCAACAACAACTGGTGGATTGATCATAAAAGGGCAATTAGAGTAGAATCGATCAGAGCAGAGAGAAATAGAATAGAGGGTGATTTAGTTAGGAAGTTAGATGAGGCACTTAGGTAAGGCATCGCAATTGAAGTGTTGGCGGCGAGATTAGCCCTTGACCAATCTTTCAACGCCAGACACGAAGGCTGCGTTGTCAGAGCTAGGCACGCTCACTAAGCGGGGAGGGAACGTAAGCATCAGGATGGGCCCGCGTGGCAGAAGCGTAAAGTGGCAATAAGCCGCCATTTGGTCTTTGGTGGACCAGAACGGATGCGTTGTGTTCGAGCCGAAACAGATGTGTGCAGCTTTTCAGCGGCACTTTGCTCGACTGCCCGAGACGAATGGTGGTGTAGATAACATAGCAGACTTCAGTCTCTACCTAGTCGGCCTGCCACCACTCTCGACGAGCGGAGTGCTGCGAAAGGCCGATAACAGCCGCCGAAATACAGGAAGCGATGAAGAGTTGCCCGAGAGAAGAACTGGGATGAGGTGTTGAGCAGGATAGCCAATCTCACCCAGAAATGGGCCGAGAGAAAGCTGTCCATGAAAGGTTCAGCGGAGGTGTCAAATGCGTACATGGCATCTGTCATCTATTTCCGCTTGACTGTCGTCCCTTGTCCTGTTTGCTGCTTGACCAAGCTGGTGTGCTTACTCTTCCGCTTTTTGTGGAAGGGGCGCGTTCCACTGGTCAGGCGCTCCATCTGTTGTCAACAGCCACTGAATGGATGGCTGGACATGCCATGGTTATTGATGCGCGGACATGCGCTGAGGTTGCGGTATCTCCAGCGATTCCTTGACGGTGAGCATATGTGGTCACCGTTTGTAATACACGCTTTTCCACAGCTCGTCTCTTTAATGAGTTGCAATCCTGGATTAGGCGTAGACCGAGGAGGGGCGCTTGGCACCTCAAATGCCATGAAGCGCTCACAGCCCCCCTGCCAGGCGGGTAATGCGGTCGGTTCTACTCTAGCGTTATATAAAGGACTAGTGAAGGGAAAGTGCGACGGCATTCTCGAGGAAACTCTGGGCGTCGATGAAGATCAACTAACCGGTCTGTTTCGGAGAACTTTCGGGCCTGGGCCTATGGACAACTTCCAGAAATCACTTGCCTGGCAGTGATATCGAGGGACGCTGCCTGTTCGAGATAAACTTTACAGGCATGGAAGTGCCGTCAGCCGAGGTGCGCCCAAAACGATGAAACCGTTCTGCATGCCCTAGTCCAGTGCCCGAGTATTGCTGACCTGTAAGTTTGTGTCGAACACCTGCTGTCGCGTGTAGGACGAATCCGGCTATCAGCTGAATCCATTGCGAAGATGCCTCGCTGCCCTCTTTTGACCGGGAGGGGAA
>NC_068990.1:51222266-51224787 GCF_001194135.2 Octopus bimaculoides
TAACTTAAAGCGTCTCCCCGCTGGAAGTTTAAATTGTTTAATTTTAATTGTTATTATATACTTTACACGTTTTAAAACCCATTGTATCGTGTTGTTTTTGTCCTTTATGTTGTTGTATGCCGCTTAATGTAATTTTATGTCAGCCCTTGTGGCCAATAAACGAATTATTATTATTATTATTATTATTATTATTATTATTATTATTATTATTATTATTATTATTTTCATTAGCATCTTCTTTCAATTCTGTATCCATTTCTTGCGGAGTGTCTTCCTGAAACCTAGGGCAAAAAACCGTACTTTATACATTGGTAGGCCATTAAAACAAACACATCAGATTGTTCATTTACAGAGCCATGTGATAGAGAAAAAGGGGAAGACAGAGGGAAAAAGGAAAAAATTAAAAATAAGAAAAGTAAACAAATACAATAAAGGGGGAAAAGGAACGAAAATTCAAAGCGACAATTCTCTTCTCAATACATGTGACGTACCAGTTAAGACAATCTTTTGCACCTCCTGCATGGATGTTAAGCCAGGCATCATTCTTAAATAATTTTCAGTTCCATTTTGATCATTGCAAGTGCTCCTACAATCACTGGTATTGTAACCGTTTTGAGGTACCACATTTTTTCGATTTCGATTAGCAAATTTTCTGGGCTTATCAAAATCTTTTGCCGAGATATTATGGCCCATGTCAATCAATAAACAGACTTTATTGCTTTTGTCTTTCACAACAATACCTGGTTTATTAGCTTTGATGGTTCGGTCTATATATACTGGAAGATCGCAAAGAATAGTTTCATTTTTTTCCCTCAGTTACATCCAGAGGGGTACTTGTACAATTTGTCAGCAGTTTTGATTTTATAATGCCAACACATTATCCAAATTAGATATTGGCCAACTCTCTCGTGTCTTGATTTGTACTCTACAGGATCTAAAACCTTACATCCAGCGATTAGGTGGTCGACTGGTTCTCTCCCATCGTTGCAGTATCGGCACTTTGGGTCTACACCATTTTTCATTACATTGGCTTGATAGTTCCGGGTCAATAAGCTCTGATCTTGGGCAGCCAAGGTGAAGCCTTCACTCTCTGCCTTTAAGCCAGAGCTCCGTAGTAACTGATGGATGTGCATCAGGTCGAGTAGCCCATCCCGCTCAAATGGACGCTGAATAAGGGTTGTTGAAGGATGCTGAATGAAGCACCCATGTTTCCAGAGGTAAATTATTCCAGAGGTGAATTGGAGAACAGCCGCAAGAGAGGTAAGCCCTGTTCATTATGCAACAAGTGTCAAGTGAATTCCATCAGGAATCATAGCAGAAATGTTATGATTTATACAGAAGGTTGGACATGTAAAGATTCCCATTTGGTGTACGCAGCACAATGCACAAAACACAAATTGAATTATGTTGGTTGTACAACAGAATAATTAAACAAAAGGCTTAATGGGCACAGATTCAACGTCAGGCACAATAACAGTAGTTCGACAGAACTTGCTGAACATTTCGTTTCAAACGGCTGCACTTCTGCTTCACTTTCACTTCTCAGAATGCATGAGGAGAAATATGTTTGTGGGTTATTAACATCACACCCTGGAGAAATGAATAAGATGACAGGAGAATATCATCAAAATTTATACAAAACTGAAGTATATTTGCCACTTAAATGCGGCTAGACCTAAGGGTGAATGCTACTGTTGCTTTTAGCCCCAGGAGAACCTCTCCTCCAGCTGATTATTGACACACTTTCTGTGCCCTGTTGGTATTTGCAAAGGGAAGTCATTCTTCCCATCGTCGATCTCACGTGATACGCACGGACTCGAGTTTCTGGGTATTTACCCTTCGTCAGCGTACGACAATCACCGATCTTCGATGCGAAGGGCTCCCTTGTCGTACGCTGACGAAGGGTAAATACCCAGAAACTCGAGTCCATGCGTATCACGTCAGATCGACGATGGGAAGGATGACTTCCCTTTGCAAATACCGACAGGGCACAGAAAGTGTGTCAATAGCCAGCTGGAGGGGATGTTCTCCTGGGGCTAAAAGCAACAGTAGCATTTACCCTTAGGTTCTAGTCGCATTTAAGTGGCAAATATACTTCACATTGTCGTGCAGTTACTGTTTATACCTCGTTCAAAGATTTAACATTGTTTATACATAACTGTTTGATTAAATATTCTTTTTCCTTTTCTTTTTTCATTTTTCTCTCTCTTATTTTCTGTCTTTTCATTTTGCCAGTTATAAAATTGAAACTTAAAGACTGATATTATCATTCCATCAACGTGAGGACGCTAGTTGCTCTCATTCATATTTTATATTTGAATTTCTATAATTTTGAATTTTTATCACTTTTTATTTTGAACTGGACAAAGACGGGCTTGCTGTCGAAATATCGTTCAACCAATAAAATATCTATTGCAATCGCATTGCGCTCTTCATCTTATCTGTTTACATTTGTGAAGAGTTAGGTCAGTCCTTTTAAAGTCTTCTTCTTCTTCTTCTTCTTCTTCTTCTTCTTCTTCTT
>NC_068990.1:51226880-51227579 GCF_001194135.2 Octopus bimaculoides
CTTCTTCTTCTTCTTCTTCTTCTTCTTCTTCTTCTTCTTCGTATTTGTTAGGTAGATTGATTTCTTGTTTGTATTTGTCAGCTTCTTTAAATACTGAAAACAGTTTTTTGTTTTGCTCGTGTTTTGTGGCTATTTGTATTAATTTTCCTTGCTGCTGAAGTAGGTATTTTTGCAGTCCTTTGGTGGATATTTTATAATAGTTTTCCAGCTGTATAAGACCCCTGCCACCTTCTATACGTTGTATATATAGCTGGCATTCCTGGACGTATTAATAACACGCACCGAGTATGGATTCAGGACATCCGTATATCGCAAGCCAACCTTCACTGGACGATACCTTAATTTCAATTCCCACCATCCATACTGTGTAAAGAGAGGAATTGCTCAGTGCCCAAAACACCGAGCAAAGAATATAAGTAGCGATCGTGATACCCACCACGAGGAAATGATCAAGCTCAGTAACAATCTATTAAGAAACAACTACCCCAAGAACATACTATCTACTCCAATTATGAAGAAAAGAGAGGATGAAACCAATAAACTGTCTACAGTCTGTCTACCCTATGTGAAAGGCCTCTCCGAAAAGATACAAAAGATATGCGGCCCATATGACATCAGGGCAGTATTCAAGAGCAATACAACACTTCGCAAATATCTCCTTCGGGTAAAACCACCAACAGAAGAGAATATGACCAAAAA
>NC_068990.1:51228008-51230974 GCF_001194135.2 Octopus bimaculoides
GAGGACAAATATCCGTCGAATGTAAATAATGTAATTTTCCTCTTTTCAGGGTTGCTTTGGCACATTTTTCTAATCCGAATTTCATATCTATTTCCTTGGTAAAGCCGTGTACTGTCTGTAGTAGTGTTTCTAGCTCTTTGTCATTTTTTGCATATAATTTTAAGTTATCCATATATAAAAGGTGGCTGACTGTTTTTCCGTAGCATTTGTAACCGCATCCACTTCTATTTAGCAATTCAGTTAAAGGCGTGAGTTGCAGGCAGAACAGGAATGGAGATAGCGTGTCTCCCTGGAATATTCCTCTTCTAATGGGGATGGCTTTCGTTTTCACAAGTCCCTCTTTTGTTTGGAGCTGTATCACTGTCTGCCATTTATTCATAGAGGGTCTTATGTATAGTAATAATAATAATAATAATAATAATAATAATAATAATAATAATAATAATTATTATTATTATTATTATAATTATTGTTATTATTATTATTACTATTATTATTTGTTAGGTAGTATGATTTCTTGTTTACATATTGAGCTTCCTTAAAAAGTGAAAACAGTTTTTCGTTTTGCTCGTGTTTTGTGGCTATTTGTATTAGTTTTCCTTGCTTCTGAAGTAGGTTTTTTTGCAGTCCTATGGTGGATATTTTATAATTGTTTCCAGCTGTATAAGGTCTCTACCACCTTCTGTACGTTGTTTATATAGCTTTTCTATGTCAAATCTTGGGTGGTGCATCCTAGATCCTGTTATTATTTTTCTTATTTTCCTGTCTATTTTGGTTAGTTCATTTAGTGTTCAGTTAAGGATATTGTAGCTGTAACTTATAACTGGTACGGCTAAAGTGTTAATACCTATTATCTTGTTTTTAGCATCGAGGTCTGTTTTCAGTATTGATCTAACTCGTCTATAGTATTCTTTCTCTATTTTCACTTTCATTTGTGTGTGCTGTATCGTATCTAGTTCATTGATTCCTAAGTATTTGTATGTCTGGCTTTTGTCTAATTCTCTTATTTCATTTGCTTTATCTAATGTGATGTTGCTGTACTTAACTAGTTTTCCGCTTTTCAGGGTTGATTTGGAACATTTTTCTAATCCAAATTTCATATCTATTTCTTTGGTAAATCCATGTACTGTCTATAGTAGTGTTTCCAGCTGTTTATCATTTGTAGCGTATAGTTTTAGGTCATCCATATACAAAAGGTCGCTGATTGTTTTGCCGTAACATTTGTATCCGCATCCAGTTATATTTAGCAAGTCAGAGAAAGGTGTTCACTGCCAAGCAGAACAGGAGTGTAGAGAGCGTGTCTCCCTGGAATATTCGTCTTCTAATGGGGATAGCTTTCGTTTGCACGAGTCTCTGTTTTGTTTGGAGCTGTATCACTGTCTGCCATTTATTCATAGAGGGTCTTATGTATTTTATAATTATTGGTGCTACCTTGCTTATGGCTAGTGTTTCCAGAATCCACGTGTGGGGAACACTGTCGAAAGCCTTTTGGTAGTCCACCCAGGCCATACTGAGGCCTTTCTTCTTTCTGCGGCTGTCTTCAGTTATGGCTTTATTGATCAATAATTGATCTTTACAGCCGTATGAGCCCTTGCAGAATCCCTTCTGCTCTTCTGGAAACAGGTTGTTTTCTTCCAGGTGCTTACTCAATCTCTGCGATATTATTGCAGTAAAGGCTTTGTAGATTATAGGGAGACAGGTCTGTAGTTTTGTGGTTTTTCAGTTTGCGTGGATGTGTGAATTAGGATGGTTTTTCCCTTTCGTGAGCCATTAAGGCACTGTCTCTGGTTCTGCTAGTATGTTTTTAAAGTTTTCAACCATCTTTTTGTGTATTCAGGTCAAATATTTTAACCAGAATTTGGGGATCTTGTCGTGCCCAGGTGCCTTCCAGTTGCTTATTCTTTGCAGTGCCTGGATGACCTCTTTAGTTGTTATAGGAGTCCAGAGATGCTCATGTGGTAAGTTCGTTGTTTTAATAGTCCTTTTCTGAGGTTGTTGCTTCATCGACCATATTTCTTTCCAAAATTTTTCCACTTCTTCTGCTGTTGGTGCTGCAGTAATGTCTATTTTATTTTTGCCAAGTTCTTGGTGGAATTATGGGGTGGGGGTCAGAGTTGAACTGTTTGTTTTGTTCAAAGAAACGTTGGCGTTTCACATACCGGCGGATCCTTTGTGCTTTGGCAAGGATATCTTGCTTTAGCTTTTCTTTTACCTCAGATAAATCTTTTCCTGTAATTTTGCATTTGTTACTTAGTAGTGTTGATTGTCCACTAATTTCGTTAAGAATCTACATTTCGTTTCTCTTTTTAAAAAATTTTTTGGGATATCATCTATCCACAAGGTTTGTTTGGGTGGTGGAACTCCTGTTTAGTTGGGTTTGAGGGTGTATCCTGCTTCTTTTGTGGCTGCAGTGGCTGCTTCATATATTATGTCATTTAGTTCAGTAATATTGCCATTTGTGTCTGTGGCTATTAGTTCCGTGACGGCCAGGTTTATGCTATTTATTATTGATGTTGTTTCATTATCTATTTTGATTTTTGGGAGGGATAATCGGTGGTCCATTCTGAGATCTGTGGTTTTCAGTTCTTTGATTATTCTCATTTTTATAGTATCACTAGCAGAGCCACCCGGCGTTGCCCGGGAATGAAATTGTTGCTTACTCTTTTACTTGTTTCAGTCATTTGACTGCGGCCATGCTGGAGCACCGCCTTTAGTCGAGCTAATCAACCCCAGGACAAATTCTTTGGAAGCCTAGTACTTATTCTATCGGTCTCTTTTGCCGAACCGCTAAGTTACGGGGACGTAAACACACCAGCATCGGTTGTCAAGCGATGTTGGGGGACAAACACAGACACACAAACACACACATACACATATATATACATATATACGACGGGCTTATTTCAGTTTCCGTCTACCAAATCCACTCACAAGGCTTTGGTCGGCCCGAGGCTATAGTAGAAGAC
>NC_068990.1:51232186-51233648 GCF_001194135.2 Octopus bimaculoides
GTGAAAGTGATGTTGAATCGAAATTTGTCACTCAGTGAACGAAACAGCAACACAAAACCGTACTTCTGTTAGTAAATGATAAAATTACTTACATCAGTAAATGTGAGTAAACTTTTAGTGCGAACAGTAACGATTGAAGTTAAAGTGAAGAAAAAACTATGGCTACCGGAAGTTGACATTGAGGAACATTTTTAAAGAAGTGAATCTTAAATATAAAGCAATATTATTTATCTTAATTAAAAAAATCAAATGAAGAGCCTAAGATTTATCCGAAGTCAAATTATTCCTGCATCACAAGTATGGAAGTAAATAGTGAAGCCGTTTTCACGTGATAAGCGATTGCACGCACATCTCTGTTATATATAGTATAGATAATCATTAGGTTCCCCTTCAGTATTTCCAGATTTTAGATTTGTTTCGACTTCCTTCTCATTCATATGAGTGTTCTGTGGTGTTCTGGATTGGTGCTTTTTGTACATTATTATACATCCCTACGGTCTGGGTTTGTTGTCTTTTGTTTACTTCGTTTTTGTTGGAAATGTTACGTTTGTCTTCGTATTTTACTGTCTCAGCATTTATATTATTTGGCATTGTTGTGTGGCTACTATAGATTTTCCTAATGTATTTTTCCTTTTAATTGTTCTATTTCTATTTCTGATATTATTTTTTGGTTTGAGAATATATCTTCGTATGTTAGCTAGTTTATTAGGGTTCATTGTTGTATCCAAGTCTTTATTTAGGTTATTTTTCTTCCATATTTTATATGTATATGTTTTTGTGTTTTCGTTCTTTGGGTAGAGCACTGCTGTAAAATAAGCGTGTAGGATTGAAATATATTCCTCACGTGTCCATTTATGTCTTTTTGGTTTTATCTGCGGGACATGAGAAACAACGTCCGGCCCTTTATTTTGACGGTCATGATTTTAGTAGGGTACCGGTCCATTTATTTCTGTTGTCAAATTGTTTTGCACGTGTAGTTTTTCATACTTTTTGTGTAACAAGTTTAACGTACGCACTTCCCAATTGTTATTCTTGGGTTGAATAATATCGTTATTATTTAATCTATTTGTAATTTTTTTGTACATGGTGTTTGGAGCCGGAGATGGTCTGATGGTCGTAATGTATCAAGTGTGTTTACATGTGCTCTGCGAGCAGTGGAGATGATATCCAGTTAAAATACATCATTTCATTTGGAAAATAGAAATAAATTTCAATGAGTATTACTTACTTAGATATAGTCCAACCCTTTGTCAGCTATTTTTGGCTCCATGTGAGGTCTTTATTTCCGATGTTTTTGGATAAATTTCGGAGCAGTGTTTTATCGCTCTCACATGTTAAACGTCCCCGGTGTATATTCTTGTTGAACGTCTCTGGTGTATATTGTTAAACTTCCCCGGTATATATTTTTCTTCTTCTTCTTCTTCTTCTTCTTCTTCTTCTTCTTCTTCTTCTTCTTCTTCTT
>NC_068990.1:51233781-51234876 GCF_001194135.2 Octopus bimaculoides
CCCTCCTCCTCCTCCTCCTCATTATTATTATGTCTGTCAGCTTGTGATGTCATTCAAGTTGGAGCTACGTAATTTGTAAGTGTTTAATCAAGCATTTCGACTGGTTGCAGCCCGTTCATTTTAAATTTTATTTAACAAGTATTTTGCCTGCATTGTCTGGATCGTGGTGGTAACATTTTGCGTAATTGCACCCCCTTTTTGGGGATGTAATAATTGTTCAGAGTTTTTGAATTTTTGTGAAGACAATTTTTAAAATGTCGGATTACAAAGAAATAACAATAATCGACCGAGAGTAGCGTTCTGTTGACTAAGTTGTAACCCCGAAAATAAATGCAAAGAGAAATATAATTTTCTCTTGCTGCTGTGGCGTCAGTAACAAGTACAAAAGTACTAGCAGGAATAATAATAACGACGACGACAGCAATGTGGATAGCAGCAGCAGCATCTCAAATACCATCATCACCACCACCACCACCACCACCAGTAACTGGACGACAACGTGAAGTATATTTGCCACTTAAATGCGGCTAAACCCTAAGGGTGAATGTTACTGTTGCTTTTAGCCCCAGGAGAACATCTCCTCCAGCTGGCTATTGACACACTTTCTGTGCCCTGTCGTGCCCTGTGCACTGATCTCGAAAATTCACTGATCTTGTCGTGCAGCTACTGTTTATAACTCGTTCAGAGATTTAACATTGCTTGTTTACACTCTTTCGAGATCAGTGAATTTTCGTGACTTGAAAAAGTATATATGTATTTGCATTGGGAGCCCCTTCGCATCGAAGATCGTTGATTGTCGTACGCTGACGAAGGGTAAATACCCAGAAACTCGAGTCCGTGCGTATCACGTCAGATCGACGATGGGAAGGATGACTTCCCTTTGCAAATATCGACAGGGCACAGAAAGTGTGTCAATAGCCAGCTGGAGGAGATGTTCTCCTGTGGCTAAAAGCAACAGTAACATTCACCCTTAGGGTTTAGCCGCATTTAAGTGGCAAATATACTTCACGTTGTCGTGTAGCTACTGTTTATAACTCGCTCAGAGATTTAACATATATATATATATACATACATATACATACATACATACATATA
>NC_068990.1:51234958-51235943 GCF_001194135.2 Octopus bimaculoides
ATATAAATACCTACCTAACACACAAACAGTGACGTAGCTATACGTGTCCACGTACGTACTTTTTTTTACTGTATATTCTGTTGTGATTACCCAATGGAAACTCAATATCATAAGTTGAAACGCGAATTAAATTTAGAAAATTCTGTAAAAGCTTGCAACAGTAAGTCGAGTAAATTTGGTAGATTAATATATATTCCACTCAAGAATATGCTGCTCTAGTGGAGTCACACTAATATTCTTTAAAGTGGCATGAGATGTGTAATTGGCCATATATACTATTCTTGAGATTTCTTCAACATTCACTTTTTGATCACATTTAGGCCACCTGTCTTGTAGCGAAATGTATATGTATGTATTCAAATTTTGTATTAGAAGCAGCTCAATAATATAAACATTACCAACATCACATACTTAATGTATATGTGTTGTTAAACGCTTATAGTTGTGGTATTTCATAAAAGGAATGTCCTTTTATAGCGTAAAATAAAACTGTATACTTCTCAGCTAGATGAAACGAAAGCACACTCGAAGTGAATGAGAATGACATGTCGCAGCGTCATTTACTCGCTTCACTTCCGAAACGAATTCTAATTGTTAGTCAGAAGTATGTAGAGAAAGCGTAAAAAAATATCTGCTGATATCAAAACGTCACATAAATAGAACAAAATTCAAATTTTGTGTTGGAACAGCTCAATAATGTAAACACTATCAATATCACATAATGTATGTGCGTTGTGAAACACTTGTAGCTGGGGTATTTCACCTGAGAGAAGTTGACACTGATGAGCAAAATACCGATATACATCATTTCCGTACACTTCCGGGGCGATTTCGATTCGTCTAAAGTTACGATCGAAATCGTATTTTTATATGCCGTTTATGTTGTTAAATATGTTTTGGTCAAGAGACCGTTCATTCCTCTGTTGTGAAACATGTTTTGGTCAAGAGACCGTTCATTCCTCTGTTGTGAAACATGTTTTGGTCA
>NC_068990.1:51235953-51238713 GCF_001194135.2 Octopus bimaculoides
GTTGTGAAACATGTTTTGGTCAAGAGACCGTTCATTCCTCTGTTGTGAAACATGTTTTGGTCAAGAGACCGTTCATTCCTCTGTTGTGAAACACTCGTACTTTTGCTGGGTTTCTATTTCAAAATTCAGTATATTTTTCCACCTAATCGATGTAGGTCCAGGCTTTCAGTACGGGTATTGCACTGGTGAGATGATCTCTACTTGATATATCGCTATAATTAGTATTATGTCCCTTTATAATGATCAGTCTTTTATTTGTTTAACAGAACTAAATTCAACATCTGCTTTATTATATCCATAATTTCAGAATGATTCACTGTAATATCTGAGGTGTTTCCGGGAAGTGTGATGACCTGATCTTAATAAGAAGCAAATGTTTTATTTTACACACTTGTCATGAATATCGCATATACAACTACTTCGATCTAATTATTCTGAAGTGATGAATTGTTAACGCGAGTTGACATTTCATATCCCTTCCATTACATTTCATGCTCTTAGCTATATGAAGTTAGTGCTGAAGTAAGTATTCCTATTCTGTCTTCGTTAATCTTTAACTCATTTTATAGAAGGAAGATAGAGAGATAATCATTTCTCTCGGCAAGTATGCGGTTGAAAGCTAGGTAACAAAGGATTTGAAGGAATCAGTTACGAGAAAACAAAATTAAAGAAAAGAAAGAGCAGGAAGATACGGATATAATATCGCCTCTAATAACACAGATTTGTCTATAAAATTGGGAATAATATTTAGACGTCTATACAACTGGTTTGCATATGTAACATTTATTTTAAATTGCTTACATGGAAACATAGTAACACATATATCATTTGAAATTTAAGCCTAGACTCAGAAACAGAGTGATATTACTGATGACATCAAGGAAAGCTCATTAATATTAGTAGAAATATTTTTCAAATCTGGTTTAGATTTTAGAACGTAACTATATTGTATGATAGCAAGAAAGACTGACTCGTTATGTTTTTCCGTTTCAATAATAATTTTCGTATATAGATTATATTTTCTGTCACAACCAATATCCACAACAGATATTTCTAAATCTAGTGTGTCGCTCTTTTGAAGAATAATTAGTGTCAACAATTTCCTCAATAATAAACCTAAATTTGCTGTAGGAAACGAATACACTACCTAGGAACCGATATTCTGAAACTATTTCTGGTAACTTGATTTAGTATTAACTACATTAACTATCTGTATATTGATGTATGTTTGTATGTGATGCATATGTGTGAATGCCGAGTTTGGTTTAACTGTTCTCGGAATGGAAACAAATGAAAGCGAGATATAAATATTCAGGAAGATTTTTAACTCAAGTTGCTAGAAAAGATGACGCGACCTCCACTAACTGGTTTCAGTGATAAGGGTTTCAGCTTCATAATATACGGCACCAACAATACAAATAAGACTGATCAGACTGATAATGATAATGAATAAATTAAACAGAATAAGGTTAAGTTGTCAAATACTAGGTCTGATCCAATAAGTATCCGGACTGTTGCCATAGTAACGAAGCTAAAGCACGTAAAGCAAAACCGCTTGGCAAAGATTGGCTTTGTACTCTAATTCACTTCCGCTGTTTACAGCAGTGCTTAGAAGAAAGATATGTAGCGTGTGATCGTCGCATTGACCATGACAGAGAAAGTTGTCATGGCGATACCTGCTCAGAAGCCTACGCAAAGTTGAAGAAAGTGTATGGAGAAGAGCTGACAAAAATGACACTCGGGTTTCAGTTACAGAAGATCTCTTTGATTGTGTTGAGAACGATGAAAACTCTTTGAAAACTTAGCATAGGCCTCTGAGCAGGTATCGCCAGGTTTTTAGCAAAAGTTGATGCAGATTCTCTGCTCAAATTTCTGTTACGGTAAATGCGAAGATCACACCTTCCTTCCAAGCACTGCTGTAAACAGCGGAAGTGGGCTAGAGTGTTAAAGCTTAGTACACATGGTTTAGTTTCGTCGCTATAACAATAGTCCGGATACTTATTGATCAAACCACGTATGCTTACTGCTTAAAGGAATATAGAGTGACTCTACTCCTATAAATATATTCGTGCAATCACTTCGCCCCAAATACAGTTTCCAGCAAGAATTTATTCAGATACTTATCAAGGAATTTCAAACCATTTTACATTCCTCTTTATATATAAATCTGAAATTACAATAACATTTAACACCTCACCAACTCAGATGCATCTGCAGTATCCTAACTTTATAATAATTTAAACCACTTTTCTTCTTCACATTCACGTGATTAGCCAAAGGCGAAATTGAATATAAGCAATTTGTCTATTTTAAAAAATATGTATAATATAAATATGTGTGCATACATACATACATACATACATACACACTTACATGCATATATATATGTGTGCAAAGTCTGTCATACCGGCCATGATGAAATACCACAAGGTATAGAAAATACGTATTCGCCTTTATATATTTAATCCTTTATATTGAACACTCAATATTTCATCTATTCAATAAGACATATTCCATATATTCAATAAGACATTCAATACTTTATTTCATTGTACCATCCATTTTTATTTTATATTATATATTGTATATTATATTATATATTGTATATTCCATATTCTATATCCCACATTGGTTTTGCAGGAATATAAATAAAACATAAAAAACAGACAGTGTTGGAACTCTTTTAAACAAAATAATATATTCCTCTATACACAATCATACAAAACCCCTTTTTTTGTATTTATTTTTACTCGCATATAT
>NC_068990.1:51240409-51246797 GCF_001194135.2 Octopus bimaculoides
ACACACACACACACACACACACACACACACACACACACACACACATATATATATATATATATATATGGTGGTTGTCTACTCCTTATGCAGAGTTTAACCACCATCTGTACCTACACCATCATGGCATCTGATGTGGGTGTCTTTTCAGAATATTGTCCGTTTTTTAAACTAGACAATGTTCTGAAAAGACACTCACACAGATTGCACATCCGATTTGGACCACCAAGAGATGCAGATAAGTTCTGATCTTTGTAGATTTGCAAACCTTCTGGCATACATTGCATTCAAAGGTGTGCACAGGCATATAGTCTGAATAGTTGGGAGAGGTTCGTTTGTGTTCGCAGATGAGATTTTAGCCCAACAAAAGACAGGCATGGTCTGTCACAGACTGCACACAAAAATGTCATTGTCATTCACCTTCTCGATCGTTACATTCTTCCTTAGATCTCTTTTGAGTCCTACATGCGTTATCTTGGCCTCTTCAAATGCTTTCACTCCACTCCACGCTTTTGTTTGCCATCCAACTCGATCCGAAACAAGAGTTTCCATGTCTTCTGGATCCATTCCAAGTAATTTCATAGTAGTCCTTATGCCATCCTTAAACCTTGTTTTAGGTTTTCGCCGATAGCGTTTCCCCTCTGCAAGCTCACCATATTGTTCGAATGGCAGATGAACGCAAGTCGAAACAGCTGTTAAAACAGCTGTTTCGGTATGCGTTCATCTGCCATTCGAACAATATGGCCACACCATTTCATTTGGTTCCTCAAAATCATAGCTTTAATTGAGGTGATTCTTGCAGATGCAAGGACATCTGTGATTGGGGTAAAAGAACTCCATTTAATTCTTAAAATGCGATGAAGGCACCTCTGGTGGAATTTTTCTAACAATGTAAAACGCCTTTCATAACAAGTCCAAGTTTCACAGAAATACAACAGGGATGGTAAAACAAATGATTTGTAAAGAGCCAGCTTTGTATTGTTATTTATATGTCGCTGGCACAAAACGCGTGACTCCAAGCCACAAACTGCTTTTGCCGTCCTTTTAATTCGCAGCTATATTTCTGTATCAAGATCTCCATCATTTTGAACAGAGCTTCCAAGGTAGATGAACGAATCGACAACCTCAAGTAACAAAAATTTTAGAGGGGTTACAAACAACACCACATGTAGGTTGATGCATTACAACTGTTTTTTCCAAGTTGATGATCAAGCCAAAATCATCACAAGCCGTGTCAAATGCAGATACAAGAGATTGCAGATCTGTTTCAGAATAACTGATAAGATCGCAATTGTCAGCGTACAAAAGTTCCCTAATAAGTGAAGTAAAAACCTTCGTTTTGAATTTCAACTTGGTCAGATTAAAAACATTCCCTGTTGTTCGATATTTTATGTAAATCCCCTCCCCCTAGAGTTTTGAAAAGCATGTGACAACACAACAGCAAAGTATATTGCAAAGAGAGTGGGTGCATCAAGGTCTCCTTGCTTTACTCCATTTTCCACAGCAAAAGATCCAGAGATCCTACCACAAAAATTAACTCTAGCTTTCATATCTTGATGCAAAGCCCTGATCATGTTTACAAATTTTTTTGAGCAACCTATTATCCTTAGAATTAGCTACAGAGCATTTCGATTAACAGTATCGAATGCTTCGCTCAAATCAACAAAGCAATGGTATAGAGCAAGATTCTGTTCAATGCACTTTTCTTGTCTGACAGTAAAGATACAATTCCCTGTGCTCCTGGAGGAATGAAAACCACATTGAGACTCAGACACTATATTTGTAACTATAAGGGTATTTAAACGTTCTAACAAAATGCGGGCAAGTACTTTCCAACCACAAAAAAGCGAAATCCCACGAAAATTACCACACAGATCTTTTGGCCCCGATTTATACAAGGAGATTAAAATGGCATCAATCCAGTCTTGTAGCACTTTCTCAGTTCTCCAAGAGTGACAAATTAATATATTTAAGAGTTCAAACATTTTGTCATTCCCATATTTCAAGACTTCTGCACAGATTCCATCAGATCCTGGAGACTTATTGTTATTCAGCTTATTCACAGCTAAAGAAATGTCTTTTAGATTTGGTTTAAATGCCATCTCTTCTTTAACTGGAAGGTGTTCGATTTTTTCTATCGTCCTCATGTCAGCGGATGATGGGCTATTCAAAAGTGCAGAAACATGTTCTACCCAGCACTTATGAATAGAAGCAGTGTCAGTCAGAAGCAAACGTCCATTTTGCTGTTCTCACTGGAGCTATTGAAGAAGATTTTGGGCCATATACCGCCTTAACGTAAAAGTAGAAACCCTTGGCATCATTTCTATCAGCTGCTTCTTGTGCCTCTTTTGCTCTATCATTCCACCATTCCTGTTTAATTTTCCTTAGAGCAGTCTGCAGTTTCCTTTTCAGCTTTCTGTAAGCTTAGTTGAGTTGGGGTTAAAGGACTGAGAAAGAAGTGTTTTGCCTAAGTTTTGTTTTTCTAAAAGTAGATCATGAATTTCTGCTGATCTATCTGAGAACCAGTCACTGAACCTATGTGATTTAAATCCCACTGACGAATTTTCAGCCTGAAATACTTTTGTTTTGAAATCTTCTCATAGATCATTTGGGTCAAGATTGATACTTTCTATAGCATTGTGGAATCTTTGCAAGTTGCTTGATAATTTAAAGTTTGCAACATTTAACTTTTTGGGTACCTTAGGACGAGACAGTCAATTTTTAGGCATTATCGAAAAATCTATTTTTCTATGCACTAGATGATGGTCAGTCCAGCTCTCTGCCCCTCTCATGGCCCTTTCATATTCCGTTTTCTGATCAGAATATAATCTATGGGATGCCAGTGCTTAGATCTTGGGTGCATCCAGGTGGTTTTATATTTATTTTCTGCTTAAACAGTGTTGGTGACAACCAGATTATTCTCAGTAAAAAACGTCAAAAGAGCTACTCCATTTTTATTACATATTTTCCAATCCCATGTCGACCTAAAACAGGCCATGAAACATAGTCCATTCCAACTCTTGCATTGAAATCTCCCAATATGACCAGCTTGTCAGAAATTGGTACTTTCCTCAATAATTGTGCTAGATCATCATAAAACTCTCCTCCAGTTTCATCAGAATGGGACATTGTTGGTGCATAAATACTGACAACAGTAAGAAACCTACCTTTTGTCAGTTTAATACGGCATGACATGGTACGTTCAGATATACCACATGGAAGCTCTGCAATGGAGGATACTAATGCATTCTTGTGAGCAAGCCCAACACCAGATTCTCTACACTGACCCTGAGATAGGTCTCTCCAAAAGATAGTATGTCCATAAGTAGGTTCACTTACTTGACCATCACCAGAGAGACGAGTTTCAGAGAACACAACTATATCAAGGGAATATTTCTTTAGCTCACATGCAATAAGTGCAGTACGCCTTTCTGGCCTTTTGTTGAAATTATCATCAATGTGCGCACATTCCAACAGCCAAAATTCAAAGGATGTTTACTCTTACTTTTTCTTGAAACTTGTTTGACCACAGTGGCAGGATGACGACCGGTCTAGTCTGTGATATACTGGGACACCTGCCGAGCCAGACCTGTCCCCCTGATGTTCCCAAGCCTTTTTTTGCCATTTACTGAATCTGTTTGAGACATTTTAAAGTAAGTTACAAGTGCATTTTTAGGTTTCTGCCAACCAACAAATTCAATGATTTTAATAAGATTTGATGTACAGGAAGTACTTGTGCAGATGAATAACTTTCAGTGGGTGTAGCTTGCACTGTACTACCCCCACCTATTGGCTCAAGAAGACTTTCGCCGGTGTGACATGAAAATTGACAAAACAAGGAACTTCTAAGGACTCAGGCTTTATTTCGGAGATTTCCTTCTCCAAGGTAGATTAGCAACCAAGGTTAAAGAGTTTCTACCTGCCCATGAGGTAAACTATCCCATTATAGATACCAAACCGATACTCAAACACACTATAAAGTCAGGTCGCTCTTGAGTGCTACTGTTAACATGGTCGGGCCGTCGGTGACTAAACTGGCCACCCCAGCAGGCTTGCTTGGTGAGGAGGGTGTTGGACACACTGCGGGATGAAAAATAAGACCCGTCAAAGGGTGGAGGAACAGTCAACGGCCATCCAACAAAATGACTGTAAATATGTATATATCTTTTGTTTATTATATGTATATATATATATGTATATTTTTACTTGTACAGTTTTACTTTTCTATATATTATTTTATATCTTTCAATCGCATATCTTTTACTTTTCTTTATATTTATATACATGTATATTTTTACTTTTATATACATATTTATTGCATATCTTTTACTTTTTTTTATATGATTCTTATATATGATTCTTATTTACATTTGCAAATCACATAACGTATTTATTTATCGAAAAATGCAAAACACGCCTAAATATGAACACTTAACGAACTTTGATATTAGTGTATATCTTAATTCATTCATGATTACATGCCCATCTCACTACTTTTGCTTTTAAGTTTTTGTATATTTATTTATCTCCCTCCCTCAAACATGAGCAATTACCTACCCAGTTCCAAATAATAACGATCACCAATTACCTCCCCTTAGATTTTTCTACTTGTTAATTCATTCACAAACTTCCTTCTCAGAACATGGACCAAACTCTTCTGAAGAAAATACGAAATTACAATAATTTGAATGTCATCATTTGCGAAAGCGAAACCGGTGGACAAAAGCAATACTCATTTACTTATTAAATACATTAAAAAACAAAACTATACACACTGTGTGCCTTTTCCTTCTTTTATTATATATATATATATGTTCGTACATATATATCTACACACACACACATACATATATATAATAGAGAGGCAACTATATAGACAGAAGTAGCTCAATATAGTGAACATTGTCCGAGTTACGTTACTCCAAGAGAGAAAGCAAAACGTATGAAATAAAATAATTATAGTAGTGAACAGAACTTTGACTATTGTCAGGTTTATAACTATTATCATTTTGAGACGTCGAGCCTCTTCTTAATACACATACATACGCACAAAATATGAGTACACTAGCATACATACATGTGGATATGTGCGTTTGTGAACATGTTTGTGCGTATTTAAACAGATAAAGCACTCGAAAGAACGTCAGGGGTGTTAAAATGAAGGAAAACTTTGAATAGCGTTTACAGAAGAATCAATAGTTTGTTGCAAATGAAATTGCAGCGAAAATAATTTTGAATTCATCTGTTGTGATTTTTAAGCGGTTTAATTTTTTTTATTCCAGTCTTTCTTTTTATTCTATGTTGTGTGAGTACAGCCTTTAGCATTTGACTTGTAATTTAATGATTTTTACGATAGATGGTCGTTTATTCAATAGAAGAAAGTTCAGACCTGTCAACAAACAAGTTCAACTTTATTTCAATCAATTTACTATTGTCTTTATAGTTTTTTCCCCAATTCTTATGAGAATTCATTTTCATAAAATCTCTATACGTTCAAATGTCTATTAATATGTATGCGAACCGCTTAGATATAAATAAGTCGGAAGCCTGTTTGTCATTAACTTGCACATAGGCAACCTATGTTCTCTCTTTATCTTCCTAGATGGCAAAGGAAATTCGGTTGCCACGTGGGTAGCTGAGCAGCCCCTTGTAGCGAAAACATTGCTAACTCGAGGATCAGTAACGTTTTGCAAAATATAAGCTAAAATTTGTGTCATTTCGTATGGACAGTCTGGCGTGGCTGACAGCGGGCTACTATGTTGAATTATTCATAAATAATTCGTATTCGTGTTGGAATATGCATTGCGTTTGTTGAACCTAGAGGAATACACTTTCTCAGAGACATATCGTCAAAGTGATTGTCAGTATGATGCGATCAAAGATGGTTATTTAAGATAGGTGATGCCAATTTCGCATTTCATTCTCCAATAATTAACAAATTTAAGAGTTTCTTATCCTTATAAATATTTTGACAAATGACTGCATTTTCATTCAAAAGGTGAGTGCTTTTTTTTACTATCAGCAATTGTTAAGGGTGTCAAAATAATGTATGAATATTTGAGGTGGGTCGAGCAGGCTTTCTTTGTGATATTTTCTGTCACGTCTCTTTCTTATCGAAGCTGAGTTCACTATTTACCAACGAAATCACCAGATCAGAAAAAAGTTTACTACACTATATTCGTGTCAAAAAGTTTGCAGATCTATTGGTTGTTGAGAGCGAAAATTACTACATACTGATATATACACACGAAGCTTTGTCTGTAAAGTCAGCTAAAATACATATAAGAGTCTAGCGGGCATACACAGCCACTGCCGAAAGTGAGATACATTTTTAATAGTCATAAATATTTCCCACGAATGAAAAGCCATCATATATATATATATATATATA
>NC_068990.1:51246968-51249164 GCF_001194135.2 Octopus bimaculoides
TGTGTGTGTGTGTGTGTGTGTGTGTGTGTGTGTGTGTATGTGTTTGCGGTATTACTACTGGGTGACAGTTTCAGCAAAAAGAAAAAGAGATAGAGATATTTTTATATCGAGGAAATAAATCCGAAGTTGATGAACATCTGACCCTGCTGGTACAATATATGCTACGTGAAAGTGGTAGAAAATATGATTCCTTACACAATGCTCATGTTAGTGCAAAAGCTATCGCAGGTAATCTAATCAAAATCTTTGCTGTTGTGCCAATGAATTCTTGTGGTTTTCTAATTGGAAAGCTGTCACTATCCTGTTGGCCTAGAGCACATCCTGTAGTATTGGTATTGAGACATAGCTGAATTGATGATATTGAGTGAAAAGGAACCACCAACATGCAAATATATTAATAAATATGTGGATACATACTTACATGCATGCATACGTACTTATATATACATATTATAATTAAGTTTGTATTATTAAGAACTCATTTTCTTTAGATTTGGGATTGCAAATAAAAGCACTGTCTATTAAATACATCTCTCCATATTCCATATAAATGAAACCTCTCGCAGCAAATGTCTTCATAATTAAATATCTTAACGGCTTTATAATAATAATAATGTTTCTTGTGGTCTTCCATTTGTCAAGGGATAATTTGAACCGATATAAGCCATACATACGGCCACACGTGCATTTCTTAATTTTCTTCTATTGCTATCTGCTTGTCTTTTAATCTCGATGTTTATCTGTGTGCGTGTATGTATATATGTATATGTAGGTGAGAGGGATTGTGTGTATGTATATATGCACACATACAAACGGTATGCATATATTTTACTAGATGTAAACATGTAAAAATGATGTAAAATGATGTGCACGCACATATATAGTTGACTTTGCATGTGAATGTCTGTGGAAGTGTACGTATGTGTGTACATATCATGTGATTAATAAACTAAATTTTGATTTAAATTTGATAAAAATCTATGATGATTGTTTTAAGAACCTTCAAAAGTTAATTTATGTTTGAACTAACTCAAACTGGTGACGTTTAAACAATTAAATCTCTAATTTTAAATGTTATAAAGTCATTTCAAATACCTTCTGTCTCTCCCCAACGTTGTGTTAAGCCGTTCCATCAAAGACACATGGTTAATCACAATGACACATTTCGTCTTCAATATCATTGTAAGGAATAAGTTCTCTTATTACTAAAGTATCACACTTTCAATGTGTGTTTCATTTCCGTTTATATTTAAAATCGTTACTTTTGATTCCCATTTTTAATGAACCTAATCAACAAGTACCATAAATCACATCGTGATAGCGCTCGTTCCTTGCCAATCATTTAAACGTAGCTAGCTAAAAATGATTTTCTGCCACAGTTGATTTTGTTTAGTTGACTGGCATAATAAATTACTTAAGCTAATCGGTTCAGTGTAATCACGCACGCACGTACGCACGCGCGCGCATACCCCCCCCCCCGAAAACACACACATATATATTACAATAGAACACTAACTTTACCTTCATGATTTTAACTTTTCCTGTTTCTCTCTTCCCTATCTTGTTCTTATGCTCTCCCCAATACACCAACTTCACTTTCTTTTCACTCTCACTCTTCCTTATGCTCCTGGGTGTAATTTGTTCCAAAAATGTGTAGGAGCGCCCATACATACCGGTGCATAGTTGGAGCATACACAATTATATATTTGTATGTATGTATGTACAATTCAAGCAGAGGTATGTATAGATATGTGTATATTTAACATATATACGACATATGTATGTTCAATGTCATTTATGATATAGATTTCTGTGCACATATGCTTGAATATGCACAGGGTTGTAGGTGTGTATTCTTTTCTGTATGTATACATAGATAGATGCTGCCTACATTTTTGCATGTGTGTGTTCCTATATGTATATATGCATGATCAATGCAAGAGAACACGTAGAATATGACCTATATAAGCATGAGCTTTTGTCTACTTCGTGGGCGGAGATGTAGCTAAAACGCCTGCTGATTACTACCAGTTGCCTCCATACTCTCACTAAACATATTACAGATAGCTTCAAACTGATCTACAGGGAGAAAATTTAAATTTAAATTACGGACAGTATATCATTTATAGTTAAATTTCATTTATATTATGTACTCTGGTATAGAGTGCGTAAATATATTTACATATATATATATTT
>NC_068990.1:51249270-51254411 GCF_001194135.2 Octopus bimaculoides
TATATATATATATATATGCATATAGGAGGTTGAAAAGGAACACACGAGTTGATATAATACAAGGTAGAAAATGTTAAAATAATTTTATCATGAGGAATACGGTTCGTCCAAGTCAACATTGGCAACTGAAAATGTCTGAGCAGGTTTTTGAGACTTTTGCACACCCTTCTTCTATCAGATACTCCTACGCAATCGAAACGTCCATCTAAGACAGCGTTCCAATCCCCTACTAATACTAAAGTCCGAGACGTTTCCAAGGAAATCTCTAGACGCTTGAAGTAATCAGACCGCCCTGCCCCTGTCGGAGCATAAGCAGCTACCAGTCCGAAAGCACCGCCATCATTGTTGTTCAGATCTAGAACCACCAACTTACCTTCTGGATCCAGGAACACTGTCTTTATTTTCTAATCCAGACCCTTTCGGAAAAGCACCACAGTACCACCACCGTGCCTTCCCAGCCAACACGGAGGTAGGTAGATCTCGTAGCCACCGCAAAAGGTGATGGGGTTCAGTGGGTCGGATAGTTTGGATTCACTAATGGCTGCAACATCTACACTAAGGGACCTCAGGTCATTTAAAAGGTGACCTTGTTTCCACTGGATAGGACAAGAAAGTTGATGACGCTGCATGTGGCGCTACACCCTAAAGCAAACATAAACAGACTGTATATGAAAAGAAAGAGTGGTGGAAGAGAACTAATTAGTATGGACCATTGTATAAGGAGTGAAAGGAGAACGCTTGTTGAGTATTTGATAAATAGTGATGAAGACCTGCTGCAATATGCCGCGAAAAATATGGAAGTAAATGCAAATGAAACGATGGGCAAGGAAGAGTTTAACCAAAGAGCTGAGGAGAAGACAAAGAAGACCTTCTTGAAATCAGAATGCATGGACAGTTTGAAAGGAATACACTAAGTGTTAAGGATAATACAGCATCATGGGCATGGCTTGAGTGAGTTGATTTCAAGTGTACCACCGAAAGCCTGATCATTGCTGCACAAGATCAGGCTCTCGCTATCAAGTCAGTGAAATAAAACATCTATCAAACTTCTGAGACCCAAAAATGTAGACTCTGTGGAAAGTGTGAAAAATGTGACCCACTTGGTAAGTGGATATGAGAGCCATACATAAAAAGAATACAAGCGTCGCCCCGATAAAGTGTGTGTATCCTCTTTGGCTTTTATGCCATAAATACAAATATGAATTAACAGAGAACTGGTATGAGCATGTATCAAGTAAAGTTATGCAGGAGGATGGAAAAGTAACGATACTCTGGGACTATGATTTTCAGATGGATTGTGTAATCGAACACCATCGGCCGGATATTGCCATATTGTATAAGAGAGACAAATACTGTCAGGTCATTAACATTAACATTAATGACAAGCCCTAAAGAATTCCTCTCAACACATATCGTCAGCCACTAAGCGACATGCTCAACTGGTTAAGGTCAAACAACTGACAAGCAAATCTGTGGTACTGAGCAGAATATTTACTGTAGCCCATCTTTTATACCAAGACAAAACAATCTACATGATAACACTTCCAATCAGTTAAGATGAGAAGCCATGAGAGCCACTGCCTGGAAGTGCATCATTCCTGTGCAATGTACTTGAATATGCACAAGAGTGTAGGTGTGTATTTTTATCTGTATGTAGATGCCGTCTATATTTTGTCATATGTGTGTGTATTCCGATATGTATATATACATGACCTATGCAAGACAATATATAGAATATACCCTATTTAAGCATGAGCACGTGTCTACTTCATGGGCGGAGATGTCGCTATTATTATTATTATTATTATTATTATTATTATTATTATTATTATTATTATTATTATTATTATCATTATTATTATTATTCCTTCGTAACACAGTGTAGGTAAAAATGCACCGAAGTCTTTAGTTATCTGTCATGTCACAACAAGGAATTCAGACAGATAATACTTTCCTTAAGAAGTGTGCAGTGCCCAATAAGGCTGCTTTTTGCAAGACATCAATCTTGCATGGGATTTCCAGTTGCCCTAAGAAATCTTGAAGTTTCAATGGGATTGAGTCCAACGCTCCGATCAACACTGGTATCACTTTTACATTACATTCTTGCATTCTATATAGTTTTGCCATTTCCACTTTCAATTCGGAGTACTCGGTAATTTTTTCAACTTCTTTACTTACAACATTCATGTCATTTGGCATTGCTACATCAATGACCTGACAGTATTTGTCTCTCTTATACAATATGGCAATATTCGGCCGATGGTGTTCGATTACACAATCCATTTGAAAATCATAGTCCCAGGGTATCGTTACTTTTCCATCCTCCTGCATAACTTTACTTGATACATCCTCATACCAGTTCTCTGTTAAGTCATATTGGTATTTACGACATAAGAGACAATGAGGATACACATACACTTTATCGGAGCGACGCTTGTATTCTTTTTATGTATAGCTCTCACATCCACTTACCAAGTGGGTCACATTTTCCACACTCTTTCCGCAGAGTCTACATTTCTGGGTCTCAGAAGTTTGATAGATGTTTTATTTCACTGACTTGATAGCGAGAGCCTGATCTTGTGCAGTAATGATCAGGCTTTCGGTGGTACACTTGAAATCACCTCGCTCAAGCCATTCCCATGATGCTGTATTATCCTTAATCAACAACAACAACTGGTGGTTTGACCTTAAAAGGGCAATTAGAGTAGAATCTGTTAGGTTTAGCAAGGCATTAGGGGTAGATAGAAATAGAATAGAGGGAGATTTAGTTAGAAAGTTAGATGAGGCGCTTAGGACAGGCATCGCAACTGACGTGTTGGCGACGAGGTTGGCCCTCGACCAATTTCTCGACGCCAAACACGAAGGCTGTGTTAGAGCTAAGGCACGTTCACTAAGCGGGGAGGGAACGAAAGCCTCACGATGGGCCGGCGTGCTGGAGGCGAACAGTTCCAGTAAAGCCACCAGAGCGGATGGGTGGTGTTCCAGACGAAACAGATATGTGTGGCCTTTGAGCGGCGCTTTGCTCGACTGTTTGGGACGAATGGTAGGACAGGTAATAGGGCAGACTTCGGTCTCTACCTGGTCTCTACCTGGTTGGCTTGCCACGACTCTCGACGAGCGAGGCGGATGTCAGCCGCCGAAATACACGAAGCGATGAAGAGTTGCTCGAGAGATAGATCACCGGGTTTGGAGGATCTGCCTTACGAGCTTCATATTTCGATGCCAAACTTGTTTGCGGGCCTCTTAGCAAACGTTTACTACAATTGGCAGCAGAATGGGAGAATTCCCACTTTTGTCTCTCGAGGGGCAGTGGCACTGCTGAGAAAGAACCCTAATAAGGGGGGGAATTATAGAGAATTTCAGGCCCACTACCCTGCTCAATGCAGAGTTGAAGATTTTGGCCAAGGTGCTAGGCAAGAGGTTCGCACTTGTAAAGAAGCTGGTTGGTGAGACTCAAACTTGCGTCATCCCAACCAGGACTATTCACGATAACCTCCGTCTTATGCGCTACATCATAAGCTGGCATGGGTAGAGCTCTAATCAATTTAGATCAATCTAAAGCCTTTGATAGGGTCAACCATCAATAATTGGCAGCTGTTCTCAAGGCAGCCGGTTTCGGTCCAGTTCCTTGCAGTTGGATCGCTGCTTTATACAATGGCATCTGCTCGGTTGTTCGGGTGAATGGTCACCGGTCGGAGCTATCCAGCATCTTGCGTTAGGTCCGTCAAGGGTGCCCTCTCTCCTCCTTCCTCCATGTTCTGACTCTTGAACCATTACTACGGAAGTTGGAACATTTGATGGGTGTCCCACGTGATCTAGGGTGTGGGAGAAGTGTGTCTGCTTACGCTGATGATGTCACCGTCACAATGTCAAACCACAGGCATATAGGCCTGATTGGCGAAACACTACAAGAATATGAAACGGTGACAGGAGCTAAAATTAATGCGAAAAAGTCAGTGGGCTGGCAACTCGGCACTTGGAGAGGCAAGTTCATGCCGTCGAACAGCGTCAGACAGTCCCGTTAAGTTGCTCGGAATCTGGTACGGTCCTGACCCCGGGTGGAGAAGAACTGGGACGAGGTGACGTGCAGGTTAACCAATCTCACCCAGAAATGGGCCGAGAGAAGCTGTCCCGTCCCTGAAAGGTCGAGTGGAGGGGCCAAATGCGTACATCGCATCCACTGGTCAGGCGCCCCATCTGCTGTCAACAGCCGCTGAATGGAGGGCTGGGCATGCCGTGGTTACTGATGCGCAGACATGCACTGAGGTTTCAGCATCTCCAACGTTTCCTTGACGGTGAGCATATGTGGTCACCTTTTGTCAGGCACACAATTCTCCACATCACGTCTCTTTGACTAAGCTGCAAACCTGGATAAGGCGTAGACCGAGGGTGGGCGCTTAGTACCTCAAGCGCCGACAAACGCTCACAACCCTCCACCAGGCGGGCAATGCGGTAGGTGGTAGTTCCATCCTAGCGTACCATAGAGATCTATTGGAGGAAAAGTGCGATGACGTTCTCGGGGGAAAACTCTTGGCATCGATTAAGATTAACTAACCGGTCTGTTTCGGAGAACTTTCGGGCCTATGCCTATGGAAAACTTCCAGAAATCCATCGCTTGACAGTGCTACCGAGGGATGCTGCCTGTTTGAGATAAATTTTACAGGCACAGAATTGCCATTAGCCGAGCCTGCCCGAGGTGCGCTCACAACGATGAAACCGTTCTGCACGCCAGAGAATTGCTGATATGTAGGTTTATGTCGAACACCTGCTGTCGCGTGTATGACGAATCCGGCTATCAGCTGAATTCATTGTGAAGATTGCTCCGCCGCCCTTTTTTGGCATGGAGGGGCAGGCAATTTTTATTTATCTAATGGCTTTAGCAAAAGAGGTAATATGGTGGACTCGTTTGAAGACGCTAAAGACAGACACTTTCCTCTTAGGACAAGCCCTCATCAACTTTTTCAAGTTTCACTTGAAAAGGAAGTTGAGATTTGAGAGGGAAGTGTTGCTTTCTAGCAAGTTTGTTGAAAGATCGGTGAATATTGGAAGAATGGCCGGTGTGAAAGGACCAGTTCTGAGTGTGCACCTGTAAACAAAAGGAGAAGGGCTCTTGCCCTGTTGTTCAGGCACCAGTGGCTTTT
>NC_068990.1:51255270-51257247 GCF_001194135.2 Octopus bimaculoides
AGGTTCGACGAGAACCAACTTACCAACCTGTTTCGTAAAACTTTCAAGTCGGAGTACTTGGATAATTTCCAAAAATCTCTGACTTGGCAGTGTTACAGGAATGCTCTACCTGTTCGCGAGAAGTTATCCAGGCACGGTTTAGCAGTGCCACCGACATGTCCAAGATGCGAGCAGGACAGTGAAACTGTCCTGCACGCTTTTGTACATTGTCGGCAGCTCTCCAGCTTGATAATCTATGTAGAACACGTGTTGTCGCATCTGGGACGAGTACAGCTGTCGGCTGAGTCTTTGATAAAGATGATACCGCCAATTGGACTCTCAAAGGAAGGTGAAGCTTGCTTTTTCTGTACGGTAGCAGTGTTGAAAGAGTGCATATGGAGGACAAGAATGGAAGGTTTTGTGACAGGGTACTACATGTCCGGCCCTGGATTGCTGACTTACTTCAAATACCATCTGAAGAGCAAGATAGGGCTGGAAAAGAGAACTCTGTCAGCTAGAGTATATGAACAGAGATGGAAGGAAGTGGTGAAAAAGGTGGGTGTGAGTCACCCAAACTAATCATCGAGAAAATAAAAGGCGAGCTACTGGGTCTTATAGGCTGCCGGGTTGAGAAAGCCAATCGTTTTATTTTACAATATATATACATGTGTGTAGGTGTGTGTGTGTATGTATGTATGTGTGTGTGTGTGTATATATGTATATATATATATATATATGTGTGTGTGTGTGTGTGTGTGTGTGTGTGTAGGCATAGGATTGTCGGTATATTTAAAAGGAAAAAAAATAATAGTCAATGAACATACGAATTGTAAATTTTATATAAAGACAATTGTAAATTTTTAAAAGATCATAGAACTCATACATTTTATTTATTTGTTTGTCCTGTATTGTACCCATAGTGATCATAATAAAAATTTTCAGCCAGCTGGTCATGCTACTTCAGGCTGATGACGAGCAAAGACTCAGAAACATGTCCCTGAATGCTGACTAGGCTGGGTGGAGGAGTTTGTCTCCCCCTCGCAAACATAAGGACACAGTAATTGTCAAGGCCAATAGGAAGCGGTCTAGCTTCCTAGGGCTAAACAGGTAGCAAAATAATACTCGAATACAGGAGGTAGAGTTATATGATTTTTTTTATTAAAGCTGCAAAAACATTACAAAAATCTGCTGCTTAGAGTTTCACGTTCCCGTTCGTCGGGCAGTTGTGATACAGAATGGAATAAAATTGTGATGGTACATGTTATATATGATTTGAGATAATCTAATTTGACAAATAGGTATTTGAATTTCAGTGGTTAATTTATTTTGAAAACGAGCGGTGTTGTAGTTGCTAACGGTTTGAGCTAGTCTGGAGTATGTAAATTGAACAGTAAGATATATCGTACTGTATGATATCGAAAAAACCTTGAGTTAAAGAGGGAATAATATATGTCCTGAAGAGAGTAATGATAAATAAATAATTAATAATTAATTAATGGAGGCGTAAGTTTTTCTATTAATTTAAAACCTATGGATGAAAGGAAATTCCTAGGTATATAATTGAATAACGATTTTGTGTTACGGATAAACACACTACAAATGTATACATCTATAACTATAATTATACACAGGAAAAATACATGCACATACGCACGTATACATATAAATACACACACACATATATAGAAATAAACACACATATACATATACATATAAGTACACATACATGTGTGTGAATATATATATATATATATATATATATATATATACTAGCAGAAATACCCGGCGTTGCCCGGGTTAAAGAGAATAATGAAATCTAAAAACGCCGTCTAGACTACGCATCATCTATATATATAGAGATGTATATAAACACACGCACCCAAACACACATATATATATGTATATCAATATAAATATATGAAAGTCAATGAAGTTTCGTAAAAGGAGGTGATCATGTACATACTTTCTTGCTGTTGTGATTATAACACCTCATTGTAA
>NC_068990.1:51259612-51261399 GCF_001194135.2 Octopus bimaculoides
ACACATCACCCAGTCCAGGAATCGAAACCACAATCTTACGATAATGAGTCCAATACCCTAAACACTAAGCCACGCACCTACACACACACACACACACACACACACGCACACGCATATATATATGAAAAAAAGAAAACGGAGAAATTGACATATAGATATCAATTTATTAAAACAAATCCAATTTCAAACAATATCAAATTCATAGAACTTACAATTGTTTCCATGTCCAATTAATTCAAATAAGAAAAATTAAATTAAAGATTCACATTGAATATAGTTAATTGAACATTTCGTCACGGTCAGAACATGATAGAAAAGGGAACTACATTCCTATGTGTTGATTGATCATTGGTAGACTCAGCATTAAATTCAGATATGTGCGCTTGTGCATTTAAAAAAAACCGTTACTTGTGTATATGTAATTTTGTTTTTTTATAACTTAATGTATTTGTGCGTGTGCATGTGTTACTGTGTTGAAAAACAAAGGAGCCGTTAGGTGGTCTAAACAATATTTCTGATACAGTTAATTGTTATTAAAAAAAAAAACATTTATTACTAATTTTCATTATTGTTTGTGAGAGTACGAAATGCTAGTAAAGTTTTTTAATCACTTAAAAATTATATTGTAAGTCACCTAGTTATAACCTCTAGTATTAACAATTAAATACTAATTGTTTTTATTTTTATAATTTAAACCATAAATCATACGCATGACCATGACGAAATTAAATCTTTTTACATAACACGGTAGTTGTAATTTTACGTCAACAAGATTTGTGTACAGTATATTTTTTATATCATTTTATTTTTATTATAATATCCACAAAGAATTTTCTAAGCTTCGTGGTTATCATTGTTAGTATTAACAATTAAATACCAATTTATCTAGCATAATTTAAATCAAAAATATTTCTATTCTTTACTGCGTACTACGTGCGATGACGAACTCAAACTGTTTACTATTTACAATAGCTGTCTACGACGTCATCGACATTTGTGAGCAATATATTTTTTATTTTAAAAATGAGAAAAGGATACATACGATTATAATTGAGGAATAAAATCAAAATTAATAAAATTAAATCCATTATCCAGCTAATACGTAGCATCTTTTACTTTAAAATTAATTATTATTTTAAGTATAATTATAATTTTCCTAAGATACCTACTTCTATATTTCTAGATAGTCAATTTAAAAGATAGCTAATTTATAGTCTTAGTAACTATAGTATTTTATTTTAATCGTAATTCTTAAAGATAAACCACCCACATTTTTGGTGTTAAGAAGCTTACATTTTTTTATATCCTTGATACACGTTGAATATAAATTACGCAGCGAAGGTTAAATCAATGTGTTCCCACGACCTACTTTGCGAGACAACCAAACGCTCTCCTGCTGACTACTACCGACCATTACTCTTTATAAGAGTTCGGCTGGGATCTTTTCACTTTCATCGGCAGATCGAGAAATTAATTTTTTGTAACTAAACACTTTCAAACTTCGGACACTGGTAGAATGTGTCATATAAAACATCTTTTACTCTTAGCGTTGTTGAGAAAAGTTTTTATTTACGAAGTTATTTCGTGTTAAAGTTGTCGTGTTTCGGTAATTTCAACCAATCAATGACGTGTATTCAGCTGAATAAAATTACTGCTGTTGCATGTCAACAACAACTTCCGGCGGTGTATATTTCGTTTGTCACTGTTATTTATAACATATTTTATTTCAGTTACGTTCGTATCAATAAACGAGTGTATATGAAGCACGTTTACTTCATAACACCACC
>NC_068990.1:51261578-51268645 GCF_001194135.2 Octopus bimaculoides
TCTTAATTTTTTACTTTTTTCCGAAACCCTAACCCTAAACCCGAACCCTAACCCTAATCCTAAAACCCTAACCCCAACCCTAAAACTTTAACCCCAACCCTAAAACTTTAACCCTAACCCTAAAACCCTAACCCTAAAACCCTAAAACCCTAACCCTAAAACCATAACACTAACCCTAAAACCCTAAGCTAAAACCAGTGCAAACGCACGAACGATGTCATAAATAACAGTGACAAACGAAATATACACCGCCGATAGTTGATGACAAACAAACAGCAGTAATTTAATACAGCTGAATACACGTTATTGATTGGTTGAAATTACCAAAATACAACTTTAACTCGAAATAACTTCGTAAATAGAAACTTTTCTCAACAACGCTAAGAATAAAAGATGCTTTATATGACACATTCTACCAGTGTCCGAAGTTTGAAAGTGTTTAGTTACAAAAAAATAATTTCTCGATCTGCCGATGAAAGTGAAAAGATCTTTCGACTACTTCATTCTTCCAATCCCCCAGGGGTGTCAATGACTCTCGTCACAGCATCTCCACCTTTGAGATTGACTTCCATTGGAAGTTACTTTTATTCTTATTTATTTTTCTTTCGTCACATCTCCCTTTTTGAGAATTTTCTCCTAGGAAAGTTAAATATTTCTTCCGTTTAGGCACTACTTCCCACCGTTTTGTATGTTTCCTCTTTCTTGTGCTGCTACGACTAGATTCGATTTCATGTGGCGTTGGAACATCAATCGTGTCACTGAACACTTCCATGGGTATCTCTCTTCTTTTTTCCGTATACCTCTTTTTTAGCTGGTTTGAATGCCTTTTGTGTTCCCATTTTAGCCTCTTATCATATGTCATTTTGTGTATTCTTTTTTATACTACTCCGTCTTCCCAAACTAGTTTCCAGTTTTATATATTTTGAAAAACACCTTGTCACCGATATAAGACTTTGTCGTATTTTTAGTGTTTTCCCTATTAATTTTTCTTACTAGTAGCAGCTTGTCAAAATTTTTCTTTATTTTTCGAGCAAACATTAGTTCCGCAGGCGACTTGCCTGAGAAAGTGTTTGGATTTGGTGTTATCCTATAAACCCTCAAGAATTGCGTCATTGACCATCTCATTTCTTGATCTCTTTAATGCTCTTTTAAATGTATCCACAAACTGTTCCGCTTGTCCGTTAGATCTTGAGTGATACGGAAGAGTAGTAATACGTTCAATTGAGTATTTCTTGCAAACATTCTTAAATTCATTCGCTGTGAATTGTGTACCGTTATTGGAGACTATGGTATCCGGGACACCATATCTAGCAAACAGTCCGTGTACAAATTTACTGTTATCGTGGGTGTCGGTTTACTATATTTGCACATTTCTGGTCATTTAGTAAGAGCTATCTACCACTATTAGATAATATGATCGGTTTAACGGTCCTGCGAACTCTATGTGTAGTCTGGACCATGTAATATCGATTTTGGGCCAAGGTTGAATTTGTATAAGTGGTGACTTCGCTGCAAGAGCACAAACTTTGCAGGATCTCACCAACTTCTCAATATCTGGATCCATTTTGGCTAGTTAACATAACTCCTCATAAGAGACTTCATTCTAAAAATTCCTAGATGTCCAATGTAGAATTCCTTTAACATTTGACCTTGTAGTGAGATAGACATTACGACCCTCTGTGCATACATAACCACATTATCATATATCGAATACAAATTCGAAACTGTGTTACGTTCAGCCACACGTATTTAAAAAATTGTTTCTTCTTTTTAATCTCACTGTTTTTCATTTTTATGTTAAACTTGTCCGCCTCTGCCTTAATTTTTATTTCCTCCAATGTCACAGGCAATTCACGGACAACATTGCACAATATATTTTTTATTTCATTTTCGGCTTTTAACACCGCTATCACTGTCTTCCAGTGGTTCACTGCATTTTGGTATTAATCTTGATAAACAATCTGCATGTCCCAATTTTTTCGATGACAAATGCTCCATCTTCAAGTTGTAATTCATTAAGACTGCAATCTATTGGCTGTATGGGTAGAGATACCCTTTTTTCATCCATAGATCGACAATAATGGGTGGTGGCCTGTCGGCAGATGGAAAGTTCTTCCTTGTAGAAATTTATGGAATTTTTTTTACCGCAGATATGATGGCCAATGCCTCTTTTTCTATTTGACTGTAACTTTTCTCACTCGGCAATAATGAACGCGAAGCGTGAGCTACTGATTTCAGGCTACCATCTTCATACTTGTGTAAAATCACAGCTCCAATACCACATTCACCAGCATCCGCTGCCATTACCATTTCTAAGTTCTGGTCAAAATGTGATAAGAACAATTCTAACGTTAAGACGTTTTTAATTTCTTCAATAGCTTTTTGGCATTTGTCCAACCAGTTCCACGTAACGTCTTTTTTTAATCAGTTATTCAGGGATGCTCTTAAATCGTGCATATTCGATATATATATCTGGTAGTACCTTGCAAGCCCCAAAAGTGCTTGTAACTTTGTAATGTTTGTTGAGGGAGGCATATTTTTTTATTGCACTCGCCCTAGACGAATCTGGTCTGTGTCCATTTTCATCAATAATCTGCCCAAGGTATTTTATTCTTGAAACCATGCTCTTTTATTCTTTCGAAGACCTTTCTCACATGCTCAGCATGCTGATCTCGTGATTCTCTTTTTGTGTCGTCAAGGTAAGCTACAGCAAAATCCGAACCTGCGAGCATAATGTCCATAATTTGTTGGAAAATTCCAAGTGCTACCTTTATTCCAAAGGGGAATAGATTAAATTTATACAATCCTTTATGGGTATTTATTGTCAATAATTTTGAACATTCTTCATCGCGAAAATTCCCGTTAAGAAATCAGCGCATACTCGGATTTTATTATTTTTATTTTTTGACATAAACTGTTGGGGAGGCCCATTTTGAATAATCAATTTTTTCAATAATGCCAAGCTTTTCAAGTCTATCCAATTCTTCGTTGACTTGTTTTAACGCTGCGAAAGGTACCGTTCTTCTTGGTTTAAATACCTGTATAGCGTTTTCTTTCACTTGAAACTTTGCCTCTATTTTTGTGCAAAGATCCAATTCTTCAGACAAAACTTCAGGAAAAATGTGGTTTGATTTTTTAAAAAATTTCTCCGACGCCTCATGTTTACTAGCGGAAGAACTATTCACATTTTTACAAAAGATATTTAATCAAAACACAGTTAAATAGTTCCATCCAGTCTGTTCCAAATAAATTTGTTGTATTTTTCAACACAAAACTTTGGCTTTTAAAGTTTTTCCACAAAACGTTGCATCACTTATCATTTCGCCCATAAAATGAAATTTTTTTCCTGAAACACCGCGCAATTTTCGAAGTTTCCTTTAATCTAGGTTTCCCTATTTTTCTCCATGCATCTGTATTAATTATCGTGATATCACTGCCTGTATCCAATTGTAACTTGATATACACATTATTAATTTTCATGTACACAAATTTTCTTTTCTGAGCCTCGCTTAGAATTTTTTTCAACAATACATTCTTTCTAGAATTTTTTTGTTTGACCCTTCATTTTGTTTCGCTATACAAGGTGAGCTTTTATGTCCGATTTTTCCACAATCAAAGCATTTACAATTTTTAAAAGGACAATTACTTTTAAAAGGTAAACCTCCGCACCCATAGCATGGATTTGGTCTCGACGCTGGATTTTGTTCTTTTCTAATCTGTTTTAGGTCGACACGCATGTATCTGAGAGCAATCTTTTCCCTCTATTTTAACCCGTCATGTCTTAAATTTATAATCCCCTGGCATTCTTCAGCCACTGCCTGTAGAGTTAATTTTTGGTCCCGTTCTAATTTTGCTGATATATCAACATCTTTTCTTGAACAAAAATTAGACATTTGAACAAATCCGGTGTTAATTTGAGTTTTTCACCCCAGCATAGGTGACGAAATCTTCGTTATCTTTTGTAACTAAATTTAAATATTGCCAACGAAACAAATCTCAGCTGGTTTCTTCGGCAGAATATAATTACAGTATTTTTCGTGTTCGGGAGGAGATAGCTTTCTTACAAGTAGTTGTACCTTCTTGTCATTCCAATTTTTACATTTTTCTTTGAAGATTTCTTCGTATCTTCTAGAATATGCAGAAAAAGTAGTACCTTCTTCTGGGTTATAATTAAATTCTCCAATTAAATTTGCTACGCTGATGAAAACGAACCTGAAATATTTTCAGACTTCTTCAACACTATTTCCAGTAACTGTTGGTATTGTTGTTGCTGTTGTAGTTGTTTTAACTGCTGTTGCTGCTGTTGCATTTGTTGTTGTAACTGTTGTTGCTGTTGTTGTTGTTGCTGTTGCAGCTACTTCATGCAAGCTTACAAATATTCCATGTTAAATAGTTTTTTCTTTGGTTTCGTGCCAAAAAAATTTAACGTCCGACGCAAGCTTCGAATATGTAGTCGCCACTTTTATATCCTTGACACATGTTGAATTTATAAATTAACGAAGTCGAGGTTAAACAATGTGTTCACACGACAAACCTCGCGAGATTAACAAGCGTTCTCCCGCTGACTACTACCGACTACTGCTCTTTATAAGAGTTCGGCTTGTCCATTCTTGCAATCCCCCAGTGGATTGCAATTCAATTGAAATAAATTTTTATCACAAAAATAATTTCTTCCCAAAACAACGAGCAAACTTAAATACATTTAGTACAAAATACACACACACACACACGCACACACACACACACACACACACACACACACACACACACACACACACACACACAAACACGCACACACATTCCGAATAGAAAAGGAATCTGCTCCAATTCAATAGGATCTTTATACTTGACCCATTAAGCCTCATTTCAAACCCGTACATAAACAACATATATAAGAAAAGACATTACGAGACAATATTAAACATATTCTTAACTATGCACAGAATATAAGAACAAACTGTTTTAATGTCTAATTTATAATTCTTATTTCCTAAATCTTAACTTTGAATTCCTAATATTTAATAGAACCAGGCGGCGAACTGGCAGAATCGTTAGCACGCCGGGCGAAATGCTTAGTGGTATTTCATCTGTCTTTACGTTCTGAGTTCAAATTCCGCCGAGGTCGACTTTGCCTTTCATCCTTTCGGGGTCAATAAAGTAAGTACCAGTTACGTACTGAGGTCGATCTAATCGACTGACCCCCTCCCCAAAATTTCGGGCCTTGTGTCTAGAGTAGAAAAGAATAATTGATAAGACTGACATACATATCAAACCGGCAATATTGCATGAATTTAATGTAACAAATATAAAAATAACTCATCTTGACCGATAGAGAAAAGAGAAAAAGGTTAAAAAATCTTTAAACATACTTCCGTCGTTTTCACTTTTACTTCTTACCTATAATCTTTGATTTGTTTGGATTTCTAAACGTAACGCAGACAAAAAGGAACTTATGAATTTGACTGCACTATGATTTAAAAATGTGATTATTCTATGTATATTCTGTGTTTTCTTTAAACTATTAACTTAAGCTATATAACTATTAATTTAAACTATAAAACTGTATAACTATTAATTTAAACTATAAAACTGTATAACTATTAATTTAAACTATATAACTGAATGGTAGGATTTTAGTTCATTTGCTTAACTGCGTGTTGGATGCTGTTCTAAAAAATAGTTCAAAAACTGACTTTTTGACCCTACTGGTCAAAGGAGAGATTTGTTGCCGAAATGTAGGTCATGTTATTATTCTATGCTTTTTAGTTCATTTGATAAACACACTGATCGTGTTTTCCAGGGTGTTCAAGGTTTTAAATTTAGTTACATCCAATTTATCCTGTTCGTGTATCAGGCCCTTACGGTGTCTTTCCATGTTTTTATTATTCATATTTTAATATATTAATATTGGTATTTACTTGATTGTATTTGTTCTTATGCTATTGTTTTTAAATATATCAACACTATTATTATAAATCTCTGAACGAGGTATAAACAGTAGCTGCACAACAACGTGAAGTATATTTGCCACTTAAATGTGGTTAACCACTAAGGATGGATGCTACTGTAGCTTGTAGCCCCAGTATTTGCAAAGGGAAGCCATCCTTCCCATCGTCAATCAGACGTGATACGCACGGACCCGGGTTTCTGGGTATTTACCCGTCGTCAGCACACGACAATCACCGGTCTTCGATGGGAAAAAGGATATATGTATTTGCATTGGGACCCCTTCGCATCGAAGAGCGGTGATTGTCGTGATAGATTATCGTCTTTTCCCTTATTCCGTTTTTAACCTCTTGCGGGGGCGACAGCTTCACTTCGAACCCATCTCGGTTCATTTCTTATTTGTGTCTTCTGAATTCCCTGATATCCACTTCTGTTTCCTTGCACCTTGCTGCATCAGCAAAATTCCTCTTCTCTTTTGTTAGTTTCAGGTCCATTGTCTTAATTGACTCCAACAACTCCTCCTCGGACGATAACATGTTTGAGTAACTATAACTGTCTTCAGACATTCTTCAACCAGCTGTCTCTGCTCTTACGAGAAGAGAAAGCACCAACAAAACACACGTAAACACCCAAACATCTGCAAAGCAACACAAAAAGAAAAGCTATTCAAAAAATCACCAACACAAAATTACAACTGGCACGCACTGATAATTCTGTAAAGACTATGTTTTATTATCTCCTATAAAGGGTGAACAAAGAGAGAACAGCACAAACAAACTTTGGGGTCGACAAATGTGGTATAACAGTTTATATGGGATACATGATTAATCGAATGATACACAAAAACGATAATTACAAACACTGAAAACAAATGGGATAAAAATAAACAGGTATGCTCCGACTCCACGAGCCCTGTCTTTTCATCGACACCTTGTTTTTTTTCTTTTTGACGTGTTCACGCAGGGCTTTCACACCCAGCATCCGTGCAACATGCATCCATCATTTTTTTAAACACATTCTCAGACAGACACCTTCTTTCCAGCCTCACTTTTCTTTTCAAGTGAAACCTAAAGAAGTTCACTAAAGCGAGGCAAGATATGAAGTTGTCTGTCCTAATCCCT
>NC_068990.1:51269599-51275405 GCF_001194135.2 Octopus bimaculoides
ATTAGCCCCTTCCGCCCTCCCTTCCAAGGACAGCCACCGCCAAGACCAGGTCTTGACTATGTGGCTCACCTTGCCCGATACCTCAGACCAGTTATTTTCTATTTGGAGATCCGGACCAATCCAGATCTTTAGCAATTAAACGGGGCCCTCCGTCCAGCCCTCTACGACGCTATTCGAAGGCATCGACTTGCCCCTCCAGGTGCCGAGTTGCAAACCGACTGATTTTTCCCGGTTGATCTTTGCTCCTGCCACCGTCTCGTAAACCTTAATGGTTTCACCTACTTGATGCAGGTGTTCCATCTTGGTCACGGTGATAGTGATATCATCTGCGTATGTTGTAACAGATCCTCCACCTCATGGATTCGTCGAGGTGTCACTCAGCTTTCTCAGCAATGACTCGAGGGCTATTACGTATAAAACGGAGAGAGTGGATACCCTTGGCAAACCGACCGTTTGATACGGAGCGGCTTTGAAAGAAAACCGTTCACACGAATGATCGAGTCGATGTTGTCATATAACTGTATGATCTACCTGAGGAACCCAAGACCCAGTCCAAACTGCGCGAGAACAGTCACCAGGTAACGATGATCCATCCTATCGAAAGCTTTAGCTTGGTCCAAATTAACCAGTGCTCCACCTTTGCAAGTTTTCCTACCATACCCCTCTACGGTGTAGCGTACAAGATGAAGATTGTCCTGGATGGTTCTACCGAGGATCGCACAAGTTTGTGCTCCTCCGATCAGACCACCCGCGACCTGCGTCAATCTTTCAGCTAACACCTTGGCCAAAATCTTCACCTCTGTGTTAAGCAGGGTGATGGACCTAAAGTTATCTACATTATCCCCTTTGCTCGGGTCCTTCCTGACCAGCGTCACCACTCCCCGGCGCACAGATCTTGGAATCCACCCATTCTGTTGCCAGTTCGCGTAAACGCCAGCCAGTACGTGACCGAACAAGCCTGGAATACTTTTATATAGCTCGTAGGGAAGACCATCGAGTCTCGGCGCCCTACCACCGCCGCAGTCCGACATAGCCTCAATAATCTCTTCAGGTGAGATTGACTCTTCACAGCTCTCCGCATCCTGCTTCGAGAGACGCGGCAGCCAGGCGAGGAAGTCCGTAAGACCCTCCCTAGCAACCGGTCCTTCACTCCCCCCCCCGAAAAGCTGGGCGAAGTGCTCCTGAGACGTCTGACACATCTCATCGGGTTCCAAAACTCGTGTCCATCCAGCGGCCCTGATACCCTCGCTCCCCATTGCACGAAGTCTAGCTTTGACGATACAACCCATGTGCTTGGCTTCGAGGTGCTGGTTTAGTTCCAGTCTCTTCACCTTCACCTGAGATGCGTCGCCAGCCCTCATGGCTTCTTCTAATGCCTTAACTAAGTCAATCTCCTTCCTATGCCTTCTAGCCCTTAAACCTGCGCTATATCTAATAGACTCAAATGTGATGGCTATTTTGAGAGTGTACCATCATTTGTTGTTAATAATGGTACCGGTTACTGCCCTCTGTATTATTAACCTAATCCTACTCCTGTACTCCACAATAGCCAAAAGGGACTTTTTGAGTTTCCAGTAGCCAGACCCCTTGCTACGTAATGTATCTAGGTACAGTTTACATGTGATCACTGTAACTGACCAGGTGAAATTGTGGACATGTAACTAATTCTTTATCTATTTCTCTAATAAGGATTCTATCTATGTAAGACTTAAAAGACCTGCCGCCATTTGCCCACGTCCACTGTGGAGCGTTCGGGAATTCCAGTCTGTAGGGACCTACTAGCTGAAAGCGACTTAGTAGATCCCGGAAACCACAGTTCAGTCTCCTAGAATTAGAGCCAACACTATTCACTCGCGCATCGAGAATAGTGTTAAAGCCTCCTAACACAACTAGGGAACGTGACGTGCCCAGAAACTTCTCCAAATCTCGAAAATAATCAGTCGAACTCCAATTGGGTACATGTACTGCCACCAACCTGATTTCTTTACCACAACTGAACGTCAGATCCAAGACGACCAGCCTACCTCCTGGATCCACAAAAACCAACTTTTTCTCCGAAACTCTGTTTCTTTTAATGAGGACCAACACCCCTTTTCACAATTTTGTTTTATGTGGCCTTTTTTGCCTCACTGGAAACATCTCGGCTGGCGACCCTTATGCACTGGCCAAGCAAGTTGCGAGCTTCCAACACCTCTGCATCTAGGATTGAGATCTTATCTTCCAGCCCGTCTGTCACTGCTGCCACCAACCGCTCCGGATCTACCCCTGGAGGAACACCTTTTATATTAATTTTTGATGTCCTTCTACCCATATAAATGGGTAGAAGAACTACTTCGTCCGTCTTTAAGGGGTTCACGGAGTGGAGTTGGGCTAATTCCTCCGTCTCCATCCTCATCTCTATTGTGGAAATTTTCTTTCCTCTTACTATATAATGTATGTTTTGCCATATTGGTTTCAAACATTTTTCTGCTTCTCTTTCAACCACGAAATCTATTTTCTTTTGTTTTACGTTCCATGTTTTAAAAAGGATTGTTTTTTTTTTTTGGTGTTTTCCACAATCTCCTTTGGAGTAATTACTTTTGCTTCGTTTCCTTCTCGTATCAGCAATTCTTTATTCTTTTCAAGGTTTTCCAGGTTTATTTTCTTAGTTTTTATTCCGGCAACAGCAGCGAAATTCATAGGTGTTTTTTCCTTTCCTGTTTCGTTAGTTGACAAACTTGGTACATCTATGATTCGTCTTATATTACTTCTTATATTACATCTTGTTACTAGCGTTTCGTCCTCTGACTCCTCCAATCTGGTCTCCACGTTCCTTTCCATCTCTTCCTCCGCAATACTGGCTTCACAGCCCTCCATTTTCTTGGTCTTCCCCACACGGGGAGAAACCACAAACGACTTCACAAAACAGTGACAGTCAACAATATAACACGAATAAATAACAATTTTTTAACAAACTTTTAACGAAACTCTCTCCTCAACGGCAACACAACCCAACAACACAGCAGCAATCGCAAAGCAACAAGCAGACGATAATTCTGTAAAGACTGTATGTTTTATTATCTCCCATAAAGGGTGAACAAAGAGGGGACAAAACAAAACATGTGGAACATAAAACATATATAAAAAAAGCAGAAATGAATGTTATAATGTATGAAGACATGTTTATGAAAAATGGAAATGGAACCACTCGCCCCACTTACGAGTGGCCTCATTTTCTACTTTTTTTAAATCCTGAACCTTCTAATACATAAATACCTGTTTCCTCTAACCACCTATCGTACGTAGTAAACTCTGGGAATGAGCTCCTAAATCCACCTCCTAAAAATAAAATCCAGCCATAGACTCTTGTATTTTTTCTTCCTGCTTCTTATCTGGTATTACACACAAGTGATGTTCCTCCACGTTATTATATCTCGCAGTTCCAATACACTTTATGTCCCATTCCGCCGAATCCCTTAATAGTTCGTCGCTAAATCCTACACTTTTTCCTTCTCTTTTTTGACTTGGGGGAGGGGTTTTGGGTTTCTTTGTATGTGTTTGCCTCTTGTTTTTGTGTTGGATGGGAATGAATAGGCCTAGTGTCTGCAGGGAGTGGGTGGGTCTGAGAGAGTGTGTGTGGGATGGGGGTTTACAGTTTAGTTCACTTGCCTTTTTTCGTTTTCTTCCTTTCACATTTTCCCATTTATTTTTTTCTATTTCCGCTACTTCCTTTTCTTTTTCGATTACTTCCTTTCTGCGACTCTCTTCTATCTTCCGTATTTTCTGGTCGCTTTTCTTCTGGTTTTCTTGGCTCCGATGTACATTCTGCTCTTATGTCTCGCTTCAGGCCACATTTAAAGCAGCGTGGAACTCTTCCTTCCAACCTGACAGTCATAATTGTTTCTTCCATTATTATTGTTTCCGTAATCTTTTCCATCGTTTCTTTTGAACCCTGGACTATCATCTCCAGTGATTGACCTCTCCAGTCGACGCACTCTTTTATCTTGACCTGCAGCACCACTATGTTGTCCTCATTACCAAAGACGACCGCATCTTCCACCCAGGTCACATCAATCTCCAGTGGGATTCCTTCAACCGTGACCCTTGTTGCTCTCATGCCTCTATAAGAACTATCCCAATTACCTCTGTAGTTGGATCCAAACCCCAATTACAGAGAGGAACTTGATAAAATAATTTTGGAAATGGAGGAAAAGAATTTCATAAATGACACGGAATCTAAGCTATTACGTTCAGACAGAAGAACACCTGTATTTTACGGTCTTTGAAAAATGCATAAAAATTTCGAATAATTTCCTCCATTGCGCCCAGTGTGCAGTAGGTATGAAAGTTGCACTGCTAAAATTTCGGAATGGCTGGATGGCTTTCTGCTCCCAGTAGTTAAAAGATCACGTTCCTACATTAGGGATACTTTTGATTTGAACAAATTTTCTAAACACCGAAGTAGTGTTAAAGACTATTTTTTTTTGTAACCACGGATGTTTCTTCCTTATACCCCAACATCGATCACGATGAGTGTGTGGAAAGATGCATGAAAGCATTTGAAAAACAGTCAAAGAAAAGTATTCCCTCAAAGTTTCTCTATAAATTATTAAAAATTGTATTACAAATTAACTCAATGAAGTTCGGAGAAACATTTTTTCCATTAGACGAAATGATGTGCCATGAGTATCCCTATGGCAATTAATTTCGCAAATGTCTTCATGACAAAATTTGAAGCGCAATTAATGGAACTTATACTCTGGTTACGGTTCATTGACGACGTCTTTTTTGTCTTGGAGGGAACATAGGATAGTTTAGTCAAATTTTTACATTTCTGTGACTGCTTCGCAAAAGACTATAGCTTTAAATCCAAAATGAAATTCACGTCGAGCTTTCTAAAAAAATAACGTCGAATTTTTGGACACAAAAGTCAAGTTTTCGGTAGGCCGAATAGTCACAGAATTACTTTACAAACCCACGTCATCCCATCTGATCAAATCCGAAGTCCTAGTTTTTTTAGGATAAGACGTATTTGCACAGACATTGGGGATTATCGGAAACATGCAAATACTTTTGTACGCCATTATGTAAAGCACGGTTATAGTGAATCAAGATTAAAGGAAATCGCGAATGACATAGCAGAAATTAGTAGTGAAAATCAAATTTTCACCTCTAATTTTAACTGTCAGAAAAGAGCTTATGACCGAATTCCTTTAGTGATTAACTGTCACCGAAGTTTCGCTGGCATTTCAAAAGTGTTGCATGACAGTTACCAACATATTTTAGAAAATGTCCTCATTTCCGACAAATATTTCCTCTTTCGTCTACTGTAGCCTTTAGACGTAATAGAAACATTAGAGAAATATTGACCAGTTCCTCTAATAAAAACTCCATTGAAGTTTCGGAACGCTTGCACCTCCAAAACACCCATATGAGAGGTAAGCCCTGTTCGTTGTGCCATGAGTCAGACCAATTCCATCAACAATTATAACAGAAATGTTGTGATTTACCCAGAAGGAGGGACCTGTAATGATTCCCATTTGGTGTATGCAGTGGAATGCACCAAATACAAAATGATTTATGTTGGTTGCACAACAGAACGATTGCAAAAAAAAGATTTAACGGACAAAGATACGACGTCAGGCACAATAACAGTGATTCCACGAAACTTGCGGAACCTTTCACATCAAACGGGTGTAAATTTGAGGAGGACCTGAAGGTGCATATTCTCAAACAATACTCTCACTCCACGGCACTTTCAGTCATGAAAATCCATGAGGATAGAGCTGTTGACATCTCAGCATTAAGAAAATGGCAGGTGGATTCC
>NC_068990.1:51276725-51279625 GCF_001194135.2 Octopus bimaculoides
GAAAGGGCTAAAGGCAGTCACTTTCTTCTTTGGCCAAGGCCTCATAAACCTTTTCAAGTTTCACTTGAAAGTGAAAGTGAGTGTAGAGAGGGGTAGTGTTGCCTTCTAGGAAATTTGTTGAAAGGTAGATGAATGTCGGGAAAATGGCTAATGTGAAAAGATCTATTTTGAGCATGCGCTTGTCAAAAATAAAAGAAGGCCGTTGCCCTGTTGTTCAGGCACCCGTGGCCTGTTTTGTTTTTTCCACGAGTAGCTTTAAAGCACCTTCCCCTATTGAGAGTTTTATTTGTTTAATTTTGTTTGTTATTTTATTTACACGTTTTAAAACCTTGTTTTGTCATTTCATGTTGTTTTTCTTTGTAAGCCCTTTGTAAGTCCAATAAAAGAGTGAATTATGCGTTATGATTTATGATTTATAATATATTTTAGAATATGAGATTTTCTCCGTTTCTTGAAAACACTACAAACTTATTTACCTGAATCTGTGAAGTTATTCGTTGCAACTAAGGACGCACAAACATCACACGATTTTCATTCTTTAACCCTTCTACCCCTTCCCCCATCTCTATGCATGTTAGACAAGTTACGACATTTGCTGTTTGGTGTACAAGCTACATCTTCTGAGGTACTTTCAACTAAGACTTGTCTTCTATTCCTCTCACTCGCATCATGTACATTACCCAAAACTAAACACAATTCACATTCTTTCCTCCTTGGATTCTTCTCTCCATACACATGTTTTCCCAACAATAAATCTTTTGTTCTTTCATTAACTTCATTCATTGGAAAGTGGCAGTGTTGGTATACCAGCATGAATGATTTTAGTAGATCATATTGACTCAAGTTCTGATTTCAGTTTAATACTAACGTCAATGACCTTCATTGAATTGCTTTTTACATGAAAAAACAACTTCGGTACCTGTAAGCACAAAGATTCAAGCTTACATACATACATGTGTGTGTGTGTGTGCGTTCGCGTGTGCTCGGGCGTGTGTGTGTATGTATTTCAATGACAGTAACATGTGTGTGTCTTAATGACACTAACATTTATGTGTATGTTTTAATGAAACTAACATTTATTTAAACGCAGATTATTTATGGCTTCATGTAAGAAGTAGGTCTATCCTGGCTCTTGGATTATTTTACATTTGTCGGAACTGGCTAAATAAAACGTATAGCCATTCGGTATAATTTCGCATGAAAGAAATCTGATAAAGTGAAACCAAACTGATAGAAAAGAAATGAATGCCCGACGGGTCATAACTCTGTAAAGTCACTTACCTAGATTGTCTCTGCTTAAATCCTGTTAGATTGTAATCTGAAAGACTACACATTTGAACATGTAAATCGGTTACTACTACTACTACTACTACTACTACTACTACTACTACTACTACTACTACTAGTAGTAGTAGTAGTAGTAGTAACCATGTTACCACAAACGCTCAGTCTGTGCAGTTAAATTGAATCTATGTAGAATTATTGACCGTGTTTGAGTAAAGTCGAGCCACTAAAAGTTCATAAACAAAAAGATTAATAGAATGTCGTAGGATAGGTGGAAAGACATGAAGGATGCGTTGTCAGAGCTAGGATGCGTGCTCTAAGAAACGAAGGTATTGGAACAGCGCGAGAAGTCCGAGTGGCAGAGGCGCAACAAGGCAACAAAGCCATGATTTGGTCTCTGATAGATGAACAGGGGCGCCAATTGCTCGACTATAAAAGAATGTGTGAGGCCTTTCAACAGCACTTTGCCCGACTGTTCGGGACAACTGGCTAGCCAGAACGGAGGGTGGACTTCAGTGCCTACCTGCATAGCCTGCCACGACTCTCGGCAAGAGAGGCGGAGTGTTGTGAAGGTGCCATCACAGTAGCAAACTGCTCGAGGGACAAATCGCCGGGCTTGGATGGTCTGCCCTACGAGCTTTATGGTTATATGCCAGACTTGTATGGAGGTGTCTTGGCAGCAGTCTACTGCAACTGGCAGCAAAACGGGAGAATCCCCAGTTTTGTGATCCGAGGAGCTTTAACACTGAAAGATCCAAACAAGGGGAACATAATAGATAACTTTAGGCCCATCACTCTGCTCAATGCAGATTTGCAAATTTTGGCCAAGGTGTTAGCAGAGAGGTTGACGCTTGTCATCGAGAAACTGGTCGACAAACCGCAAACATGCGTCATGCTGGGCCAGAGCATCCATGGCAACCTCCACCTCACGCGTTACATCATAGACAGGATAGTTAAGGAACCTGGCGTGGGTGGGGCGCTGATTAATTTGGATCAATCCAAAGCTTTCGATCGGGTAGACCATCGATACTTGGAGGCTGTTCTCATAGCGGTTGGTTTCGGTCCCGTTTCCGCGGCTGGATTGCTGCCTTATACAGTGGCATCCGTTCAGTAGTTCGCGTGAATGGGCATCTATCCAGACCATTTGATATTGCACGTTCGGTCCGTCAGGTATGTCCTCCTGGTCGCTTCTGTACGTATTGACTCTCGAGCCACTACTACGGAAGCTGGCAACGCTGAGGGGCATCGTCATAGTGTCTAACCACGTCCGTATCACCCTGGTCGGCGAAACATACGAAGCGGTAACGGGGGTGAAAATTAACGCGGAAAACTTAGTGGGTTTGCGGCTCGGCACCTGGAGAAGCAAGCCCATGCCGTCCAACAGCGTCTCCGTCGTAGGACACTGGACCGACGGACCGGTTAAATTGCTCGGGGTTTGGTTCGGTACGGACCTCAAAATGGAGAAAATCTGGGACGCAATAACGAGAAGGGTGGCCATTCTCATCCAGCAATGGGCCGACAGAAATCTGTCCCTAAAAGGTCGGGCGAAGGTGGCCAACGCGTACATAGCATCCGTCATCTACTACCGCCTGACCGTCGTGCCTAGTCCCGACCCT
>NC_068990.1:51280092-51282156 GCF_001194135.2 Octopus bimaculoides
TTTTACTATTTCATTTTGTCTATACCTCAAACGATTCTGATCCCTTTTGATCGTTTTTCCCCCTCGAAAAGAAAACTCTACATTACATTGTCCCCTCTGTGTCGAGCCCTATGTGGCTAATAAAGAAAGTCATCTGTCTGTCTGTCTGTCTGTCTGTCTGTCTGTCTGTCTGTCTGTCTATCTATCTATCTATCTATCTATCTATCTATCTATCTATCTCCACATGGACGGACGTTAGACACATCGGCTCCCATGTAAGTTGCATTTTTCACCTGTTAAAAGACCTATTTTGGTTTTTAATTTTTGTATAAGTTGTATATAACACAAAATACTTTGCGAAGATATATTTTTCGAATCGGAAATAGCTCTATTTAGAGTTTTATTTCCAAAAATTCAAAAAAATCTTCCTCGATCCTAGCCATATTCTGTAAAGCAAATATGGCTAAGGTATTCAACGAGGCCGATTTCCCGCCCCTAATGCCAGAGGCGAAAGAACCGAATGCCGTTCCGCATGAATGCAGACAAGTGGTGGAGAAGAGCAATGACCCTGTGTCTACTGCTGCTGCCTCAACCACCACCACCACCATCACGTGTAAAAACTCTGCTGCTACAGCAGTCTCGCCTGCCACCACCACCAGTGACAACAACAACAACAACAACAACAACAACAACAACAACAACAACAACAACAACAGCAACAACAACAAAAAGAGTACTATGGTCACAATTGCTGCCTCAACCACCACCACCACTACCACCACCATCACATCCAAAAACTCTGCGGCTAGAGAAGTTTCGCCTGCCACCACCACCAGTTACAACAACAACAACAACAACAACAACAACAGAAACAACAACGACGGAACCGGGGACGCAAGGTCATCGGCCGTCAACACCGACACCACCTCTACTTCAACAAACTCTGCTGCCACTACCACCACCTTTGAACCTGGCAGTACCAACACCACTGTCAACACCACCATCAACAACTACAACAACAAGATGAACAACACCACAACCGCCACAAAAAAAAAACATGTCTGCCAGCACCACTAAAATAAATTTTGCCGAAGCAATAAAGGAAAAAAGAACAATAATAACATTCACCCAAAAACAAATTGAAGACACGAAATCCCTTCTTACGAAAGAAGGTGATACCGTACATTCCCAAACAAATAATCGAAAACACAAACAAGAAATACATCACATACAGACTCATCAACACGAAAACCAAGCGCACAGATAATTTCACCACTGAAAAGATCGAAAGGTATCTTAGACCTATATGGGCCCATCAAGAGCATGTTACTTGGGGGCGCAAGTTAGCCACCGCTCAAGTGCGCTTCCAGAGTGAAGACTTAGCGAAGCAATTTTCGAGACTCTCTCTCCACACAGATGACTTGGTGATGATACCGAGTTATCTTGGACAGAGAGTGACGAAGGTGACAATAAAGAATGTGCCTTCACAAGTGGAGACGCCATGGATAGTATCTGCCATATGCCTCGAAACGGAGGAGGCAAACAGTAGTTAAGAGGACGTTGACGGGTGCCATCGTCAACAATAAATGGTGGCATGCCCTAAGGAGAGCAATTAAAGTAGAATCGGTTAGGCTCTTGCGATAAATCGAAATAGAATAGAGAGACACCTAGTTAAGAAATAAGAAGAGGCACATAGAAGTGACATCGCGTCCAACGTGCTGGCGGCAAGGTTGGCCCTAGACAAACACTTGAACGCCAAACACGAAGGATGCGTTGTCAGAGCTAGGATGCGTTGTCAGAGCTAGGATGCGTGCTCTGAGAAACGAAGGAATTGGAGCCATCTGAGAGGCCCGAGTGGCGGAGTCGCAACGTGGCAACAAAGCCACCGTTAGGTCTCTGGCTGATGAACTGGGGCGCGAGTTACTCGAGTCCGAAAGGATGTATGAGGCCTTTTAACAGCACTTTTCCCGAGTGTTCGGGACAACTGGTGGGTCAGAAAGCAGGGTAGACTTTAATGCCTACCTGGATGGCCTGTCACGACTCGCGGCAAGAGAGGCAGAGTGTTGTGAAGGTGTAATCAAAGCC
>NC_068990.1:51282344-51283437 GCF_001194135.2 Octopus bimaculoides
TAGTCTTCCCTACGAAATTTATTGTCATATGCCAGACTTGTTTGAGGGCATCTTGGTAGCAGACTATTGCAACTGACAGTAAAACGGGAGTGACCCCAGTTGTGTGAGCCGAAGAGCGGTGGCATTGCTAAAAAATGATCCAAACAAGGGGAACGTCATAGATAACTTTAGGCCCATCACTCTGCTCAACGTAGATTTGAAGATTTTGGCCAAGGTGCTAGCCGAGAGGTTGGTGCTTGTCATCGAGAAACTAGTCGACAAGGCGCAGACATGCGTCGTGCCGGCCAGAAGTATCAACCTCCATCTGATGCGCTACATCATAGACAGGGTAGTTAAGGAATGGTGTGGGGCATGGGTGGGGCGCTGATCAATTTGGATCAGTCGAAAGCTATCGATAGGGTCGACCATCGTTACTTCGAGGCTGTCCTTAGGGCGGCTGGTTTCGTTCCCGTCTTCCGCGGTTGGATCGCTGTCTTGTACAGCAGCATCCTCTTGGTAGTTCGCGTGAACGGTCATCTATCCAGACCCTTTAAAATCACGCGTTCGGTCCGTCAAAGATGCCCCCTCTCGTCGCTTCTACACGTATTGACTTAATATCCACTACTACGGAAGCTGACGACGCTGAGAGGTATCCTGCGAGAACTGGGATGCAGGAGTAGCGTGTCTGCATACGCGGATGATGTTACCATCATAGTGTTGAGCAACAGGCATATCGACCTGGTCAGCAAGACACTAAAAGAATACAAAGCGGTAATGGGAGCGAAAATTAACCCGGAAAAGTCAGTGGGACGAGTAGGGTGGCCATTCTCACCCAACAACCGGCTGAGAGGTATCTATCCCTAAAAGATCGGGCGAAGGTGGCCAACGCGTACATAGCATCCGTCATCTACTACCGCCTGACCGTTGTGCCTTGTTCCGATCCTACCATCATCAAACTGTAATGCATCCTCTTCCGATTCTTGTGGAAAGGAAGCGTTCCGATGGTCAGGCGATTCGTTTGCTGCCAACAACCGCTAAATGAAGGGCTGGGCATGCCGTGGTTAATGATGCGCAGACATGCGCTAAGACTGTGATATCTCTGGTGCTTCATACA
>NC_068990.1:51287483-51288336 GCF_001194135.2 Octopus bimaculoides
CTCTCTCTCTCTTTCGTGTTTTCCCCTTCTATCTTATCACTGATTCAGCTATTTCCATTTTGTTTCTTTCTTAGCCCCCTTTTCTCCTCTTTCTTATATCTCTCTCTCTCTATATATATATATATTTCTGCATTGGAGTTATAGCCTCTCTTGACGTAAGCATAACACATGGATTAAGCAGGCAGAAACACAGGAATAAGAAGAACGATATCATAATTAGTCAAATTATTATTCAAATTTTTATTCTATCGTCCAGTGCACGAAGAACAGGCAAAATCAAAACACAGATGCACATATTCAGTCTTAATACATTGGGGAAGATATATAAATCGCTTGTGTATTTCGACTTTAGAGAATTTATTCTTTCAGGCAATGTGTTCACAACACCATCCATTCATTTGGGTAAGGAGACTTTAAGACACCGTGGTGTTTCGACCTGGTTGTGTTTCTTCTGTCAAATGAAACTAAACAAGTATTATGACTCTTTTTAGAGAAATGAGCCAACAATTTAATTGCTGATATGCGCTGATGCTTACCAGACTAATAATAAATCGTGGAAAGCGAACAGCCAAAATCGAAGCAATGACGTACGTTTTCTTTCCGAATAAGTTCCAGCATATTTTTTCTGAATTTTCGCATTTCAAGAACTACATCTCGTCGGAATTTAAAAGGCGACTATCCCACACTTAGTAAACCATTAAAATCTCGCTTAGGTCTGCTTGACACTGAATAATTGTAACATTGGTTGTCTCTGTTGTGTTTATTTTTCCTGTAAGTATGTATGCCTGTATACATACATAGACATATATGTGTGTGTGTATATATATATATATATATATATATATATATATAT
>NC_068990.1:51288613-51292200 GCF_001194135.2 Octopus bimaculoides
AAGGCCGAAAGCAAACAATGCAAAGAAAAAATACAGAGTCTGATTTAGGACGGTGAACATGGACGAACACACGAGTAAAATACGGCCTTAGAGCTAAGAAAACAAGAATAGTGGGTAACATTCAGAAGATATCCCAAAGGATAGAGAACGGAGAGAAAGATGTGACTGGTCAGCTACGGGGCCAGTGTGAGGAAGGGAGAAGGCTGGCCGCGGGTCACGTGACAACAGGAGGCAGATGAGAAAGACAAGAGAGAGAGAGAGAGAGAGAGAGAGAGAGAGAGAGAGAGAACGACAGAGAGAAACAGAGGGAAGGGATGAAGTGACAAAAAAGAGAAAAGAGAGAAAGATACTGATGTCCCTAAAAATACGGACATCAGTATCTCTAAGGATGTTTCTCATGTTAGTAATAATTCTAAACGAACTGACAAGAATAGGAATAAGGATAGAGTAAGTAAGGATAAATATCCAAATGGGGATAATGGTGTACAAAATACATACGAGAACCAATGTATTACTTCGTTCATCTAATTGTCCTTATATGAATAAGAATAATAGAATAAAAGAACAAACCCCTTATATATCTAATAAAGTTTGAAACTTTGAAAATTATAATGCATTTCCTTCTAAGAATGACATTATTTGGTTTATAATTCCATTCGCTAAGCAAATTAAGAATAATTTGGTCGGGGCCTTATACAAACTTTTTCTAAACATTTTACAAAGGAAAGTAGATATTACGATATTGTTAACCCTAGGTTTCCTAAGTTGCCTTTTCTGTATCAAATAATTTGTCCTAGATTATATCTTCAATTAACGAAATAAAATTATCTAATTTTATAACAATTTTTACTGTAGTAAATGAAACATTAGTAAGAAATGTGTACTTGAGTTGTCTAGTGTACAAGGAGAAACAACACAAGTTAAATCCCTTGAACGTAGGTAACTTGGTAAATAGCAATCATACTGAATAGAATGATATAACACAGACTGATAATATGAGTAGTAATGAAAATATATTTTGTGACTGCAAGGTTAGAAACAAATGTTTATTTAAGAATCATTGTAAGTAAAAAATTGTCGTTTACAGATATCAAGTGAAATCTGAAGCAAAGAGTTTCTTTCATATAGGGGCAACGCAAACTTTTATCAGGAAATGTATTTCTAATCACATTTACACCTTTAATAATAGTAACAGGTCCTCTTGTACAAGCCTCAGTAAATTTATTTGGGACTTGAAAAACAAGAAAAAAGTCTTTTCTGTGGAGTGGGAGATTGTAAGCAAGGCTGCTGCTTATAAAGTTGGAATTTTTTTTTTGCTTTATTTGCCTCGAAGAATTATACCAAATCATATATTCCCGGCGGTGCCTCTTAAATATGTGGATTGAGATTGGTTTTTCATATGTTCACGCATGTAAATGGGCTTTCAAAAACTACCATTAGATATATTATTATCATAAATAAATTAATTGTATGTTAAAGCTATTAGAACTTTGAATAGGTCAGTATTTCCTGTTTAATACACTAACCTCTATAACTATAAGAATAAAGAATTCTTAGTAGATATCATAGAAATATCAAATATATTAAAATATTGATATTTCATCTTAAATATGAGGAAGAAGACTGATCTTTCATGCATTCATGCATGTTTATGGGTGTTCAAAAACACCTATAGTTACATTACTATTGTAGAGATTAGAATTTTTGAATCTGTCGATGCTTCACGGTTTATTACACTAGCATCTGTAGATATAAGTATTAAAGAATGCTTAGGAGATATAATATTGATATAAAAATATTAATTAAATGAGAAAGATGTACACTTGGTTTTCTGTACTAGTAGCAGTATCATATATGGTTTCTATAGATTTAATTAAGCACGTTTCTCATGAATATGTCGTTGATATTTTATAATATAATTCATTAAACTAAGTTAAAGATAAAAGTATTGATTTTGTAATAGTTGTAGATTTAGTAATTTAGGTTTTTATATAAAATTTTTATCAATTGGATTTGCGTTTACGTTTTCCTTTGTGTACATAGTTTGTATTGGCGATTACTATACTTTAATATGGTAATAACAAGCAGTTTTTAATACGTCATATTTTTCGTTGTCTCCGATATTTTAACAACCGCACGCATCATGAATGTTACCGCTCTCTCTCCCTGATTCTTTCTCTCTCTCTAACACCTTGTTCACCTTAACAGCCACTCGGGCTCATTGAATGGCTTTCATCCCTTTGTGTCTAAGTGCTCGTGCCTTAGCTCTGACAACGCAACCTTCTTTTTTCGGTATCCTTTGTAATACAGTCGTTTCCCATTGCAGGGAAGTCCTTCTTAGAATTAATGTTAATTTCACTTTTTCGTTACTTGACTGAAAACAACAACGCCCAGTACTGGGCAAACAAAAAATAATTTTTGAAAGAAGTATTCTAACAATTTTCTTTTAAACAGTATTTTCGGTCCCAGGGCGAAAACTATAGTTAACACACAGACAATAGTTTAAATAACAATACAGTAATCAGCAAATTATAATAACAGAAACAACCAGAATCGAACTCACATAATAATGGTGGCAATCAGAATGACGCGAAGAAAAAAAGGTGTGACCTTGCTAGCTGAATTTTTTTTTATTACGATTGTAAAAATCATACATAGAGGGGGACATTACAAGGGATTACAAATACATAAAGATGTTATGAGTTCGTATGGACTTTTTTAAAATTTGAATTTCAGTTTATATAGTTTAATTTTGACTTTTGTTTTTAAAACTTTTCTTTTTTTTTAAACAGAGGGAACACACCCGGCAGTCTGTAAGGCCCAGCGAATATCTTTTCTTCCTTCGTTGATGATTAAGCTGGGTTACTAACACCCACCTTTCTCATCACATCCTTCCATCGTTTCTCATACACGCTCCGCGACAGGGTTTTCCTCTCGAACCCCATCTTGCTCTTCATATGGTACCTGAAGTAAGTTAGCAACCCGGGGCCAGAGACGAAGGACCTTGTCACGATACCTTCCAATCTTGATCTCTATACGCACTCTTTCAATATTGCAACCGTACAGAGAAAACATGCTTCACCTTCCTTTGAGAGTCCAGCTGGCGGTACCATCTTTATTATAGATCCAGCCGATAGCCGTACTCCACCCACATGCGACAACTTATCAAGCTCACAAGCTCCCGACATTGTACAAAAGCGTGCTGAACGGTTTCATTTTCCAGCCCACATCTTGGAGATGTCGGTGGCACTGACATTCCGTGCCTGGATAACTTTTCGAGAACAGGTAAAGCATTCCTGTAACACTGCCAGGTCAGGGATTTTTGGTAATTATCCAAATATCCCGGTGACAGTCCTACGAAACAGATTGGCGAGTTGGTTCTCGTCGAACCCCAGAGCTCTTCCTAGGACGTCATCATTTCTGTACTCTACTAGCCCTCTATAGAACACCGAGGTGGTATTCCTGCTGCCAGCCTCACCCGTCTTGTGAATAAGCGTAAGTGCCTATCAGAAGTCCTTTTGCCATTCAGTCAGATTACGTCTTTTTATGAAACCGGGATTAAATCTCTCCATAGAGGCCGATCGCGG
>NC_068990.1:51294400-51301381 GCF_001194135.2 Octopus bimaculoides
CTCCATGACCAGTCCAACCACGACCCGAGCCAATCTTTTAGCTAATACCTTGTCCAAAATCTTCAGCTCTGTATTAAGCAGAGTGATGAGCCGGAAATTATCTATACTATCCCCCTTGTCCGGGCCCTTTATAAGAAGTGCTACCACTCCCCGGCTGACAGATCTGGGGATGAACCCATTCTGTTGCCAGTTCGGGAAAACACATGCCAGTAATGTGCCCGAACAAGTCTGGCATACTCTTATAGAATTCGTAGGGAAGACCATCGAGCCCCGGCGACCTGTCCCCCAGGACAGTCCTTCAAGGCATCCTCAACTTCCGCAGCTTGTGACAGGCCCTTCACAACATTCCGTTTCCTGCCCCGAGAGACGCTGCAAACCGGCGAGGTAGACTGTAGGGTCTACTCTGCGCTCTGGTCCGCCGCTTCTCCCGAAAAAGCTGGCCAAAATGTTCGTAAAAGACCTTGCACATCTCCTCGGGTTCGTTTACCACTTTCCCTTGTTTGTTCGACATAAACTTTATTCTGGCATCATTGCTTTGTTAAACTTCTACCGCACGGACCCTTCTCGCAGTGCGAATTCCCTCTCGACCCATTGCACGACGTTTAGCCCTGACAATGTATCTTTCGTGTTTAGCTTCGAGGTGTTGGTTGAGCGCCAATCTCGCGGCCAAAACTCAGGATGCACTGCCACTTTCCAAAGTCTCTTCTAGGGCCTTAACTCAGCCCCTTTCTATTCTATTCTTTCTAGCTGCTTACTCTCTGCTGTATCTAATTGACTCAATGTTAATGGCTCTTTTGAGGGCTCTCCACCATCTGTTGGTAATAATGGTGCCTGTCAGAGCCTTCTTTACTAACAAATCCGGTTCCTGTACTCCACATCAGTCAAAAGAGACTTATTGAGCTTCTAGTAACCGGGACCTTGTTTACTTATCTAAAACAAGCGTACAGGACACACGCTTGTGGTCGCTATATCTAACATGATAAAATTGTGGACAACTAACTATGCTCTTATCTTTACGTCTAACTAAAATCCTGTCTAGATAAGATATAGAAGATCCGTCGCTATTCGTCTAGGTTCACACTGGAGCGTCCGGAAATTCTCATCTGTACCGATCTACTAGCTGAAAGCGACTGAGCAGACCGGTGAGGTATTGTTTTCCCTTCTACTTGGATTCGAGCCAATACAATCTACGCGTGCATCGCAGATTGTGTTAAAGTCACCTAATACAACTAAAGTGTGAGACGTGCCTAAGAAATTCTCTAGGCTTCTAAAAAATTCAGTTTGTCCAACCCCACAAGGAGCATAGACACCAACTAACTATTTTTTACCTCTGCTGATTGTCACATTGAGGACAACCAGCCTGCTTTACGGGTCGATAAAGATTGCTCTAGTTTCGGAAACCAGGTTTTTCTTGAGTAGAATTGCAACACCATACCCTCTCCCTGGTTGGCTTGGAGAAATAAATTTCTCGTAGCCGTTCAGGAGGGGAGAAAAGGCCCGCATCCCACTCAGCCTGGTTTCCGTGGCCACTATCACATCCAGTCAGTATGACCTGAGGTCATTAAGAAAGCGACCTTGCTTCCAGTCAGACTCCAGGCCACGTACCTTTATACAACTTAAAAAACGGCTTACCTTCTACTAGAGAAGGGATTGTATTCCCTTCTTTCTCTCGTCTGCGTCTTGCGTGGTCACCGTACATGGACTTGCTTAAGTCCATCCTTGGAGGGCCTATGTCTGTAGAGTAGTAACCATTCAACATTTGGAGGTTACGTAAGTCAATTGAATAAATTACAATTCCTTCAGGAAGTTTTATGTAATTTTCTTGATATATTTTCACCGTTGGAATGTTTTTGAGGCGTGTCATCAATTGATCGTTCTTTGCGTTAATCGCTACCAAGTTCGGCGTCTATTGCCATGTTATGGGACTCTTTCTCAGGACTAGAAGGGAGAGAATGTTTTTCCGGGGCTGGAAAGAGGGGATGCCCGGGGCCGGAGGGAGGGGATATCGGGGCCGGGAGGAGGGCATATCATTGTTTCTTTAGGTGAGTAGTGGTCGGGAGGGGCGGTATGTACTTTGTGTGTATCTGCAGAGGGGGTGCTTTTTTGTTTGTGTTAGAAGTGGAGGGGGTGGGATTGAGATGCTTTCTTTTGGGGATTTTTTTCCCTTTTTACAGTAGTCCATTCGTCTATAGTTCCCTCAATCCCGGCAGATTGAATATTACCACTGCCGGAGGTTTAGGGGTTGACCTCCTGCGTCTCTGCCTCCTTTTTTTCTGTATTATTTTTTGTCTCCGCCTTACGGGTAGGGCAATTTGCCCGAATGTGACCCTTTTTCCCACACTCATAGCAACGGGGTCTTTTCCCCTCTACTATTACCCGCAAGGTGGTTTCTACTCCTATATGAATATTTTCCATAATTTTTTTTAGCGCTTACGGTGCCGCTTGAATTATTACCTCTAGACCCTGTCCTTTCCAGTTTTGCTGGTGGATCTTCGAGGCTTCCAAGATTGTAATTTTATCATAAAGGCTGTGCATAGCCAAGTTACATTTATTTCTGGCGGAATCTCATCAATGGTTATACGTTACGTACGTCTACATAAATCTGTTGACAGCAACACGATGTCAGCTGTTCTTAGTGGTTTCACTGAATGCATCTTCGCTTTTTCTTCACTTTTGAAATAGACCACAATGGTCACAAATTTTTTAACTCTGGTCAGGAACGCTATGTCATGCCAGATTAGCTGGAGGCATTTCTCCACATCTTCCTTTGACGCCTTGTCCAGTATTTTCTCCTTTACAATGACTTTTAAATACGATAATTTTTCTTGCCGTATTTTCAATAATTTCGTAAGGGAGGGTGGCTTTCACATCATTTCCCTCCCTGGCAAACATATTCTGGTATTACATCAACGATTCGGGTTCAATGTTCAGTCTTTCCTTCTGGATTTGCGGTCAATTCTTCATGCTTAGGCTTTTCGAACATTCAATAGACAACAATTTACCGGATTCTTCAATTTTCTTCCCGACAATGAACATTTTTTCGCAATTTTCAATTTTATCTTCTTCAGAGGAAATATTCGTATTTTGGGGAAAAAATCCATCCCACAAACAAACAGATTATTTGTTTATTCCCCCCCCCTCACAGAGGGGAATAAGTTTCACTACGTCTGCGAAACGCAGAACGTAATTAATACAACAGAACAATATAACAGAAAAAGAGTTCAACAATACCAACAACTTCAACAACAGCAATTTCAACAAGCAAATCAACAGCAATCCAATAACCAACTCAAAAAAGGAGTAATTTTGAATTAATTTTAATTCGGGGCACAAGGCCCAAACACAAAGGAAACATACATAGACATGCGGGGACAAACAACACATAAAAGGATGAATGAAAATGAAATAATTACATGAAAATGAAATAATTACATGAAAATGAAATAATTACATGAAAATGAAACGGCCAATAAAGGCAACACCGCAACGGAAAGTGCGAGGAGTATTAATGTAGTATATGGAAATCGGACAAAAAGCGTAAGCCAGTGTCAACAGTGGTTCCAGAAATTCCGAACCAGAAACTACAGCCTAGAAGATGAAACATTTCATCACCCATTCTTATATATGTGTGTGTGTGTGTGTGTGTGTGTGTGTGTGTGTGTGTGTGTGTGTGTGTGTGTGTGTGTGTGTGTGTGTGTGTGTGTGTGTGTGGTTTCAAGAAGGAAGCAAGACATTGAACAATATATTTTGCAATGTATATCTTATAATGTGAAATATTATCTATAAGATATGTTCATGTATAAGAAAACAAACATTAACGTATGCTCATAAAAAAATACTATATTTCAACCGTTTATCTGATGTTTCTATATATATTACTTTATCGTTATATTAGTTAACATGCCGTGCAAATAATCGTTCGGAATTGCTGAACGTTCGTTTTCTCTTTTTTACACAAGAAGAAACATTATTAAATTTTTACATGTTTTGCTCTATTAAAATTTTTGATTTTTACATTGTAGAAATATAATTTTGTTTTTGTAATCACTTATAATGTTTAACATTAATTAAATTTTTTTTCCTATTTTTCAAACTTTTATTTATGTTTAGCGTGTATGCGTTTGTTGCTTGTTTGTGTGTGTGTGTTTCCTTCCCCGTATGTCTGTATTTTATTGTTGCGAGAATAATAAACTGTGGCTATAACTTATGTGCTTCTTAAAATGGATATTTGTGATAAAGGGGAAAAATATAATAAAAAACACAGGCAATGATAATTCGAGAAGAAAAGACTTAAAACGTAAAATATACATTGAAATTAGAAGCACAAACAGCTGTTATTATTTCACACTTTAAAACTGCTGTGACAGGTTTTACTCTTTTGTTTGAGGGTACGTGTGCATGCATCTATTAGTAAATATTCTAACCGTGTCTAATTTACTTTTAGATTAGCTAAGTCTGAATGTAACGAAAAAATAACAGCAACATCCAAAAAACATATTACAAATATTATAATACAAAAATCAATGACGGTATAAAGAACATGTTTCCAGAATACATCGTCAACAACAACAATAAGGAAGTTCTCTGAAACAGAAGTCAGTGACGTGACACTGCAGCAATACAAGGGCGATCATAAATCAATGCACGAAAATAAATCTAGAAAAGAAGATGAATGGAAAGGACCTTTAAAAAAATCAGCAGAAATGATGATGATAATGATGATGATGATGATGGTTGTGGTGGTGAGACTAGTGATCATGGTGATGTTGATGATGGTGGTGGATATCGTGGTAGTTCTGGTGATGTCAGCGGTGATCCTTGTGATGATGGTGGTGTAGAAGAAACGAAACATTTCTTCCATATTTTAAAATGATTGATCATATAAAAAGATTTACATTCGTGTAAGTAGCAATGAGAACAATGAGAAGGCACTACTACTACTACTACTACTACTACTACTACTACTACTACTACTACTACTACTACTACTACTACTGCTGCTGCTGCTGCTGCTACTCCTGCTGCTGCTGCAAGTACTACTACTACTACTACTACTACTACTACTACTACTACTACTACTAGCAATAATGGCTTCAAATGTTGCCACAAGGGCGGCGATTTTGGGGAGGGGGATATGTCGATTTCATCGACCCCAGTGTTGAACTGGTACTTATTTTATCGACCCTACATGATGAAAGGCAAAGTCGACCTTGACAGAATTAGTACATAGCGATAGACGAAATACTGCTAAGCATTTCTCCCGGCGTGCTAACCATTATGGCAGCTCACCAACTTTAATAATAATAATAATAATAATAATAATAATAATAATAATAATAATAATAATAATAATAATAATAATAATAATAATAATAATAAGAAGAAGAAGAAGAAGAAGAAGAAATAAGAAGAAATAAGAAGAAATAATAAGAAATAATAAGAAAAAAACACCGGGGAAGTTTAACATGTGAGTACGATAAATCACTGCTCCGAAACTTATTCCAAAACATCGGAAATAAAGACATCGCATGGAGCCAAAAAATAGCTGACAAAGGGTTGGACTATACCCGAGTAAGTAATACTCATTGAAATTTATTTCTATTTTTCTAAATATAATGATGCATTTTAACTTGATACCTCCACTACCCGAACAGCGATCGTAAACACACGTGTTACATCAAAATCAGACCATCTTCGAACCCCAAAACACCATGTACAAAAAAATTACAAACAGATTAAATAACCGGTATTACTCCACCCAAGAATAACAACCGAGAAGGACGTACTGTAAGCTTGTTACGAAAAAAGTACGAAGATATGAACGTGCAAAACAATCTGACAACAGAAATAAACGAACCGGTACCCTACGAAAACGATGACCGTCAAAATAAAGGGCAGGACGTTGTTCCTCATGTCCCGCAAACAAAACCAAAACGGCATAAATGGACACGTGAGAAACACAGGAATAGAAATATAAGAGAATTATTAACCTCTAATTTTGACCCCAAGGAAACCAACGTTGGAGTTTCTGCACGCGGTACCTTGAAAAGAGCTGCAAGGGAAGTAAGCCCTGTTCATTGTGCAACAACATGAGCTAATTCAATTGCATCAAAAATCAGAACAGACATTTTATGATTTACACGGATGGTGAAACGTGTAGAGATTTACACGGATGGTGAAACGTGTACGTAGCAGAATGCACCAAACACAACTTGATTTTTATTGGTTGTACAACAGAACAATTACACAAAAGATTGCATGGGCACAGATATGACGTCAGGCACAATAACAGTAGTTCAACAAATCTTGCCGAACATTTTGCATCAAACGGCTGCAATTTTGAAAAAGACTTGAAAGTGCATATTTTCAGTAAATGTTCGGAACCTACTACACTTTCAGTCCGCAGAATGCATGAGGAGAAATATATTTGTGAGGTATTAGCATCACACCCGGGAGGGATGAACAAAATGACAGGGGAATTTCACAAAACAGTTTGATTAAATATTCTTCTTTAAACTTTCTTTTTCCTTTACTTTTCTTTTTTTCTCTTTTTTCTTTCTTTTCCTTTGCCAATTGTGTACACGAAAATTGAAGACTGATGATGTCATTCTGTCAACCTGGGAACGCTGGTTGCTCTCATTCAAATTTTTAATTTGATTTCCTATGTATCACTTTTCATTTTGAACTCTACAAAGACAGGCAAGCTGTCGAAATATCGTTCAACCAATAAAATATCTATTGGAATCGCTTCGCGTTCTTCCTATTGTCTACTAATAATAATAATAATAATAATAATAATAATAATAATAATAATAATATGCATGGTAAGTATGTGGATCGTAGCAAACAAGCTGATGTCGACCAGAAACGCACGCATCAGTGGTTACGAAGTTCAGGGCTAAAAGCAGAGAGTGAAGGTTTCATATTGGCTGCTCAAGACCAAAGCTTATTAACTCGGAACTACCAAGCCAATGTGATAAA
>NC_068990.1:51301608-51306259 GCF_001194135.2 Octopus bimaculoides
AAATGTGGCACCTCAAGGCGACTACCATACCAGTTATTGTAGGATCTCTAGGAATGATAAAAAAAGGTACTGAAACCTATTTGAAAATGATACCAGGCTTACCATCCCTACAGGAAGTGCAAAAAATCGTGTTAACTGGAACGACTCATGTACTGAGAAGAGCATTATCGCTGTGAAAACAACATCCATTCATGATTTAAAAAAAAAAAAATTTTTTTTTAAATACATGGTTTACCTGTGAATTTGCGTGTGTAAACTGGGATTGCATACAACGAGTTTCTCTGCCCTAGGTGTACGGAAAACACTCGGCGAGAAATGGAAGAAGATTTGAAGAAAGAAGGAAAAAAACAACATAATAATAATAATAATAACAACGGGGACGTTTAACATATGAGAGCAATAAAACACTGCTCCGAAGTCTATCCAAAAGCATCGAGAATAAAGACAACAAATGGAGCCTGAAATAACTGACAAAGTGTTGGACTATATCCGAGTAAATAGTCCTCATTAAAATTTATTTCTATTTTCCGAATGAAACGTATTTTTTTAAGTATGCGTCACCTCCGTCACTCGCACAACACGTGTAAACAGGCTCGTCACGCTGACAAAGAGCTGGACTATATCCGAGTGAGTAATGCTCATTAAAAGTGTTGGGCTATATCCGAGTATGTAATACTATAATTTATTTCTATTTTCCAAATTAAATTATGTATTTTAACTGTCATTTCCATCACCCGCACAACACGCGTAAACACGCTTGCCACACCACGATTCAATCAACAACAGACCACCTCCATCACAAACCACCATGCACAAAAATTGAAAAGTAAATTAAATAATACCCGTATTATCCAACTCAAGGATAACAAATGGGTAGTACGTACTTTAACCTTGTTCCACAAAAAGTACGAAAAACTACACGTGCAAAACCAGTTAACACCAGAAATGAACGGACTGGTACCCAACGAAAATGATGACCATAAAAATAAAGAGCCAGATGTTATTCCTCATGTCCCGCAAATAAAATCAAAAAAGCATAAATGTACACGTGAAGAATATATTTCAATTCTACACGTTTATTTTACAGCGGTTCTCTCCCCACAGAACGAAAACACAACAAAATATACATATAAAATCTCAAAGAAAAATGACCTAGATAAAGATTTGGATACAGTAATGAACCCTGATAAACTGGCTAACATGCGGAGATATATTCTCAAAACACAAAAAAAATATATCAGAAATAGAAATAGAACACTAAAAAGGAAAAATACATCAAGAAAACGTAGATAGCAACCACCCAGTAACGCCAGATAATATCATAAGCGCTGGGACGGTAAAACACGTAGACAGATGTAACATGTCCAACAAAGAGGAAGTAAACAATGGAAGACAACAAACTCAGACTGTAAGAATGCATAGTGATAAGCAAAATGCACCAAATCAGAACACCACAAACATAAATATAATTGGGAAGCAATACGAAACAAATCTAAAACTTGAAAACAGTAAAGGTGAAATTGATGATTATGATGCTCTAAAAATGAGCATAATCAAAGAATTGAAAGCCACAGATCTCCGTATGGACCACCGATTGTACCTCCCAAAAATTAAAATTCAGAATAAAACAACACCAATAATAAATAGCATGAACATGGCCGTCACAGAACTAATAGTCACAGAAATAAAAGTCAATATGGCCAGGCTAAACGATATAATATACGCAGCGGCCTCTGTGGCCACAAAAGACGCTGGATACCCCCTCAAACCCATCCAAACAGGAGTATCACCACCCAAACAAACCCTGTGGATAAATAATACCCAGAAAAGAATAGAAAATAAGAGAAAGTATCTGTCAATCCTTAATGAAACTAGTAGACAATCAACACTACTAAGCAACTAAAAGAGAAGAAAAATACTACGTAAATACAAAATTACAGAACAAGGTATACCTAAGGTAAAAGAACAGCTGAAGCAAGATATCCTCATCAGAGCACAAACAATCTGCCGGTGAGAGAAACGCCAACGTTTGTTTGAACAAAACAAACAGCTCAACTCAAATCTCAAAAGATTCTACCAAGAACTTGGCAAAAATAAAATAGAGATCAATGCAACTCCAACTACAGAGGAGGAAGTCGAAGAATGTTGGAAAGGAATATGGTCGGTGAAGGAACAACCTCAGAAAAGGTCTATCAAAACAACGAACACAGCACCTGAACAACTCTGGACCCTTATAACAACTGAAGAGGTCACTCAGGCACTGTAAAGGCTAAGCAACTGGAAGGCATGCGGCACGACAAGATCCCCAAGTTCTTGTTAAAATACCTAACAAGAATACACGTAAAAAGCTGGCTGACAATTTTAACGAAATACTATCAGAGGCAGAGACTATGCCTGAATGGCTCACGAAAGGGAGAACTATCCTAATTCTCAAATCCACTGAAACGGCAAACCCACAAAATTACAAACCGACAACTTGTCTCTTTACGATTTACAAAGCCTTTTCTGCAATAACATCGCAGAGAATGAGCAAGCATCAGGAAGAAAACAACCCGTTTCCAGAAGAGCAGAAGGGGCAGAAAGAAGAAGCGTCTAAGTATGGCCTAAATCAATTACCGAAAGGCTTTTGATAGTATTCCGCACACATGGGTCCTAGAAACACTAGCCATGAACAAAGTAGCACCAATAACCATAAAATATATAAAACATTCCATGAATAAATGGCAGAAAATGTGACAACTCCAAACAAAAGAGGGATTTATAAAAGCCAAAGCCATCCCCATTAGAAGAGGAATATTCCAAGGAGACATACTCTCTCCACTCCTTTTCTGCTGGGCACTGACACCTTTATCTGACATGCTAAACAGAACTCTATGTGGATACAACTGTTATGCAAAACAATCAGCAACATCTTATATATGGATGATCTAAAACTGTACACTACAAATGATAAACAGCTGGAAACAATACTACAGACAGTACATGGATTTACCAAACAGATAAATATGAAATTTGGCTTAGAAAATATGACAAAGCAACCTTGAAAAACGGAAAACTAGTTAGGAGTAGCAACATCACACTAAATAAAGCAAATGAAATAAAAGAATTAGACCAAAACCAGATATACAAATACTTAAGAATAAATGAACTAGATACGATACAACACACACAAATGAAAGAGAAGATATAGACGAGTTAGATTAATACTGAAAACGAAGCTCAATGCGAAAAACAAGATAATAGGTATCAACACTCTAGCCTTCCCAGTTATAAGTTACAGCTGCAATATTCTTAACTGAGCTCTAAATGAACTAATGAGAATAGACAGGAAAGCAAGAGAAATAATGACAGGATTTAGAATGCACCACCCAAAATCTGGCATAGAAAGGTTATATATACAGCGTATGGAAGGTGATAGAGGCCTTATACAGCTAGAAAACTATTACAAAATAGCAACCATAGGACTACAAAGATACCTTCACTGGAAGCAAGGAAAACTAATACAAATATCCACAAAACACGAACAAAGCAAAAAGCTGTTTTCAGCTTTTAAGGAAGCTGACAATTACAAAAAAGAAGTCATAGTACCTAACAACTATGAAAAAGAAGAGATAACAAAAGCTGTAAAACAACTGAAATCCAAACTAAAACTGGAACAGCAACGGATTATGATAAAACGATGGCAAGAAAAGCTCCTTCACGGCAAACACTGGATTAAACTAAACAAAAAAGAAATAGACAAAGCAAAATCCCAACAATCGCTGAGAAGCTCAGGACTCAAAGCAGAAACTGAAGGATTTTTAATTGCAGCACAAGATCAAATCCTCCCTACCAGAGATTACCAAAACATGCAAAGAAAAGAAATACAACAACTAACTGCCGAATATGTGCTGATGAAGAAACAATAAATCATAATGTGTCTAGCTGCCCAGTACTGGATAAGAAGGAATATATTCACAGACACAACAGAGTTAAGACCTATATACACTAGAAGCTGTGCCAACACTACGGAATAACAACAGAAATAAGATGGTATAGACACACCCCAGTAACGGTCACAGAAAATGAGAAAGCGACCATACTCTGGGATATGCCAATACACGCAGATAGAGAAATCAAGGCCAATAGGCCGGATATAGTTGTCAGAGGTCATCGAGAAAATCTTTTTCTAATTGATGTATCAATGCCAACAGATGACAATGTTTCTCTAAAAGAAACAGAGAAACCTTCAAAATACAAATACCTGGAAATAGAGGTAACTCGAATGTGGAGCTAAAAACAGAAACGATCCCTATCATAATAAGCGCATTAGCTATGATAAAAATATTCAGACAAATACATAACAAAAACACCATAACTTACAAGTATATATAACATACAGAAAATAACACTCGTAGGCACCGCACACATCCTACGTAAATCACTTTCAATAAAGTAAAAATGAGAGCATCGTAGCAAACCACATGACATACCCAAGGCACACAGTGCTGCGCTCGGTAGTGCAGTGAAAGTACGTGATACAAGTAAGATTAACGAATAATAATGATAATAATAATAATAATAATAATAATAATAATAATAATAATAATAATAATAATAATAATAATAATAATAATAATAATAAGGATAACACCGGGGAAGTTTAACATGT
>NC_068990.1:51311224-51313039 GCF_001194135.2 Octopus bimaculoides
AACGGGCTGATTACTACCTAGATCAGATTCCAGGAAACCCCAAAATGGCTGAAGTTCAAAAGATAGTGCTCATGGGAACTGCCCATATCCTACGTAAAATACTGTCTATGTGATCACAAATTTTAAAGCAAACATAATTTTCTTATGGTTTCTTAAACATTCACTTGAACAAAACTGTACAAATCCAAATATATGGTACCCTAGGCATAACACCTACATGAACTTCTAACTTGTTGTCTCTTGAGGTCTCTGGGTGAGACTTGGATCCAACTTGTACAAATGCAAAACAAAAGTCAAACATAAAATAATAATAATAATACACCGGGGAAGTTTAACCTGTGAGAGCGATAAAACACTGCACCGAAATTTATCCAAAAACATCGGAAATAAAGACATCACATGGAGCCAAACATATTTACAAAGGGTTGGACTATATCCGAGTAAGTAATACTCATTGAAATTTATTTCTATTTTCGAGATGAAATGATGTATTTTAACTGGATATTATCTCCACTGCTCGCACAGCACATGTAAACACGCTTGATACATTACGATCCATCAACACCAGACCATCTCCGGCCCCAAACACCATGTACAAAAATAATTACAAATAAATTAAATAATACCTGTATTATTCAACCCAAGAATAACAATTGGGAAGTGCGTACTTTAAACTTGTTACACAAAAAGTATGAAAAACTACACGTGCAAAACAATTTGACAACAGAAATGAACGGACCGGTATCCAACGAGAATGATGACCGTCAAAATAAAGAGCCGGACGTTGTTCCTCATGTCCCGCAGATAGAACCAAAAAGGCATAAATGGACACGTGAGGAATATATTTCAATCCTACACTCTTATTTTACAGCAGTGCTCTAACCAAAGAACGAAAACTCAACGACACATAAAATATGGAAGAAAAATAACCTAAATAAAGACTTGGATACAGCAATGAACCCTAATAAACTAACTAACATACGAAGATATATTCTCAAAGCAAAAATATATCAGAAATAGAAATAGAACAATTGAAAGGAAAAATACATTAGGAAAATGTAGATAGTAGCCACACAACAATGCCAAATAATATAAACACTGAGATAGTAAAACACGAAGAGAAACGTAACATTTCCAACAAAAACGAAGTAAAAAAACAACAACAAATCCAGACCGTAGTGATGTATAATAATGTACAAAAAGCACCAATCCAAAACACCACAGACAAACATATGAATGAGAAGGAAGGTGAAACAAATCAAAAACCTGGAAACAGTGAAGGGAAACCTAATGATAATGATACTATAAAAATGAGAATAATCAAAGAACTGAAAACCACAGATATCAGAATAGACCACCAATTATCCCTCCCAAAAATCAAAATAAACAATAAAACAACATCAATAATAAGTAGCATAAACCTGGCCGTCACAGAACTAATAGCTACAGAAACAAATAGCAATATCACTCAGCTAAATTACATAATATATGCAGCATCCACTGCAGCCACAACAGAAGCTGGATACTCCCTCAAACCCATCCGAACAGGACTGGATACTAAAACTTGTCTTAAAACATGAAAACAAGAAAGCATCTTACTCAGTAACAAAACAGGCAAAGGACTATCTAAGTGAATTCCAATTGCAACAAACTCAAGAATTAGACGAACTAGAAACACCTGCAGAAAAAGCTAAGCGCTTGAAAACCCGTGCAAAAATTGCTGCCTTAGATATTATGACTGAAAAATGGCATGGAAAACCTCTCAATGGCAAATACCCAAAGAGAGCGAATAATGCAGATATTGACAAAGCCCTT
>NC_068990.1:51314481-51320349 GCF_001194135.2 Octopus bimaculoides
AACTCGAATGTGGAATCTAAAAACAGAAACAATTCCTATCATAGTAGGTGCCTTAGGTATAATAAAAAAATATTCAGACAAATACATAACAAAAACACCAGGACTTACAAATATATATAACATACAGAAAATTGCACTACTGGGCACTGCACACATCCTACGCAAAACACTTTCAATACAGTAACCATAAGAGCACCACAGCAAACTACAGCACATACCCAAGGCGCATAGAGCTGCGCTCGGTAGTGAAGTGAAAGCACGTTATAAAACTAAAACTACTGAACAATAATAATAATAATGATAATAATGATAATAATAATAATAATAATAATAATAATAATAATAATAATAATAATAATAATAACAATAATAATAAGGAAATGGAGGGGAACAGCATCAGGAAGTGATTTCTGATGCGGAAGAAAGTGAAGTATTTTGGAGAGAAATCTGGAACATGCCAGTGAGACATAAAGAAATTATAGAGTGGTACACACAGTTGTAGAAACAACTTGTAACTGCACTAAGACAAAAGGACGCCAGAATTGGTCAGTATGCAGTGAGATTGAAGTTTTTTTTTAATGCCAAACTGGAAAGGATCTGTCCCCGGATGGTGCAAAAGGGTATTGGCTGAAGAATTTTACTCAGTTGCATGAAGGATTGCTGCACAACACGTCCCCACCAGGATAACAAGTAAACAAATTTTCTTATTGCCCAAGAACCCCCTGAAATGTAAGTTGGTGTCAATTTTCGACTTATGACATGTTTACCATTTATGCAGAATATTATGACCGGTATCTTGGCAGAAAAGTTATATCATCATGTGGAAAGTAACAATTCACTTCTATTGGAACAGAAAAGATACCTGAAACAAAGTAGGGCAGCTAAAGGCAGTTATTAGTTGATAAAATGTTAATTAGAAACTGTAGACGCAGACTGACGTGACTGAACATACTATAGTTGAATAACAGAAAAGCAATACGATACCTCCCACTTTCTTGTTGGCCAGTCAACCGACAAAAACGAAAGCCTGGTGGTTACGTTAGAAATTTTGTTCAGATTTGGCAGATTGTCTCTTTTCAAAACTTTGCTATGTATGGCGAGGAAGAAATATGGGCAACCAGTCCCTTACATTCCTGATCGCCTTAGCAAGAAAATAAAACAATAGATTTAACATGTTCAAGGTTCTAGAGAAGGAACAAAGCACATAGTTACAAGTTTCTAAAATTGGCTTAGTTACGTAATGAACAATAATAACAACCTCCGCCGCAACAACAAAAATAATCATAACACTTAATGATATTACATATAGTGATAAAGGCAAAGCTTAAATTAACCAATCCCTAGCAGCAACATCAGCAACAACTTATAAAGTATCAACAATAACCATGATGCTAACAATTACACTGTTATCATGGCTTCAGAAGATATCCACAAAGACAAAAACAACGATAATAATGCTATGGTTTCAGATTTTGGCAAAAGCTAGCAATTCTGGGGGTAAGTGACTAAGTCGATTACATCGATCCCAGTGTTCAACTGATACTTATTCTATCGATCTCGAAAGGATGAAAGGCATAGTCGACTCCGGCTGCATTTGAACTCAGAATGTAAAGACGGACGAAATACTGCTAAGTATTTTGCCCAGTGTGCTAATGATTCTGCCAGCTCACTGCCTTAAAATAGTTGTAACGGCGATAATAATTATGGAAATAATACCGATGGTGATAATAATGATAGAGATTATAATAATCGTTTCTTCATAAGCCATACATAGTTCAACAATAATAAAATTAAGGTGACACAAAAGATGTTTTATGAAACAAAACGAAATATTCCTATGGTTAATCTGGAAGCGTGACTGTCTGGGAAGAACCAGCCTGAGGTAGATATGTCATCCAATGGCACAAAATCTTCTTCGAATACGAACCTGGATGGTCACTTGAACGGGAACTACAACATATCGAGCTCTTCAAATTCACCACCACAGCCACTACAAAAAAATGGAGCCGGGAAGAGTATAAAGAAGTAATATACGCTTATTACAATGCATTGGGTAAGCCATCGCAAGAGAGACACACAGCGAACTCTTACAAAATATGGTGAACACGAAATCAAGATAGGAGACCTTATTTGAATGAAAACAAGTTAGAAAATGTTAGGAAGGATATCTTCAGGAATAATAGACTCATATATACTACAATAATCGTGATTAAACACTCACTGGAAAATGACCCAAATATAAAACACGATAAATGAAGAATCAGATCAAGAGGGTAGCCGGCCACAAATTTTAATTCTCCTGACTAAATCACGCAAAGGTCTGAAGAAATAAGAAATTCTAATGAACCTAATAAAGATAACCAGGAAAATGGCAGTGAAACAGTATTTGAAGACTATGTTGATGAACATGGAGAGTCCATCATAGAAATGAATCAGAAAATAAAATTCTGAATGAGCTTAATAAAATTCTGAATGAGTGAGACATACATGTATGAGTCATAGAGAACTACTTCATAAGTTCTCGAATACAAACCAAAATAAAAAACAAAACAGATTAAAATTGGCAAGTATGTAACAAAAGACATCATACAAGAATAAAACATTGATCTTATTTAGTTAAATGAAATGATTTACAGTGGGGGAAATAAATATTCGTACATGTCAAAAATTCTCTATTTATTTAATTTCTAATGAACATAAATGGAATATACCAATGCTATATTTGCATACGCATACATAAACTAAGAATATGCAAAAGAAACTAATAAATTATAGTAACTAATGAATTTATATACAAATATAAATATTTAGGGTGAAAAAAGTATTCGTACAGAACATAAATAACTGATAATTCTGATTTAATACTTCGTAGCATAACCATTATTTAGTTCCACTTCAACCAATCTCTTCTTGTAGTTCTTAATCAATGACTCACATGTTTCTTTGGGAATTTTTCCCCATTCTTCGTGACAAATTTTCTTCAAATCTGGAATGCACATTGGGGCTCGTGAATGAATTTTACTTTTCAAATAACGCCACAAATTCTCAATGGGGTTCAAGTCAGGTGACTGGCTTGGCCATTCTAATAATTTTATATTGTGATTGACAATCCATTTTTGGTAGAATTCGCCGTGTGCTTAGGGTCGTTATCCTGTTGTAAAACCCACCCTTCACAAAGCTGGAGCTTTTCTACAGAGTCCCATAAATTATTGTTCAAAATATTTTGGTACACATCTCTGCATTCATTCTACCATTTATCACATGTAAATTGCCAGTGCTATTTGCAGAGAAACACCCCTACACAATGGTTTTGCCACCTCCAAACTTTACAGTAGGAATTGTGTTTTTCGGCGAATAGGTGGTACTGTCTTTCCTCCAAACATGGCTCCGCGAATTTCGTCCAAACAATTCAATTTTCGACTCGTTTGTCCAAAGAACATTTTCCCAGATTGTACCAGATTTATCTTTATGTTCATAAACAAATTTTAAACGGGCATCTGTATGCCTTTTAGTCAACAGTGGAGGTTTTCTAGGAGAGCATGACTTCAGTTCATTCCTATGAAGTTCATTGCTGATTGTTCGTAGTGTAACACTAGTCCCTGAAGCAAACAGATCTTGCAACTCCTTTCTGGTGATCATTGCGTTTTTTTCGATACTTCACTTCATTTTTCTTAAATATCTAGGGGAAATCTTGCGTGGTGCACCGATCTTATTCTGTTTTCAACAGTTCCCGATTTTTTATATCTTTGAATAAATGAAGATATGGTAGAAAATGGAATACAAAGGGTCTCTGATATTTTCCTGTAACTTTTACCTGCTTTCCACTGTTCAATAATTAAGTTTTCACTGAATTTGTGAGTTCTTTACTTTATGTTGTCTCAGTGCTGAATGAAGAAGCTAGCGTTTTGACACTTAAAAATGACCACTGATAGGATTATTGGAACAAACGAGAAAGCTCTAGTAAAAAAAAATTATTTTAACAGTATGTTGTGGCATAGAAACTCATAAATTTATTCTGTACGAATACTTTTTTCACCCTAAATATTTATAATTGTATATAAATTCAATAATTACTATAATTTATTACTTTCTTTTGCATATTCTTAGTTTATGCATGTGTATGCAAATATAGTATTGGTATATCCCATTTATGTTCATTAGAAATTAAATAAATAAAGAATTTTGATATGTACGAATATTTATTTCCCCCCACTGTATGTATCTGCTAAGGTAATTGAAAATAGTTGTATGCCTTCGAAAAACAAAGAAAACCAAACTTGATAAGAAAGCTGGAAAAAGCCACACTTGAGCTATGAATGCGCGTGGCTTAGCAGTTAGGTTGTTCGTTAGTTCAGTTACTAACGCGGGAAGAACGTTGTTTCCTTGAGAAAGGAACTTTATTTCATATTTCTTCCATCTACTAGGCTGTAATGAGTGCCGGCCTGGAGCTGATGCAGCCCTTTCTCCCTCCGTCTATCATATCCTGGATGTTCTACTAGGTCAGGAGTGAGGGTATAGAGGGGTGTCTATGTTTGCCTTCCACGACCTACATGCTTAAAACAATTAGTGAAAGTATGATGCATGTTACCAAGCGATACACTTATCGAGCTGAGTTACTCATCCATGTGAAACTTTTTACTCTCACATTTGATAAAATTTACTCAATGGACACATCACATTTCACACACTTATTCCACTTTAATTAAAATCTGAACATTGTTTGGAACAAGAAATACCACGCCCCTCAGAAGATTGCAACTATCAATCGCATTTTTACGAAAATGAAAAACAAACAATTTAGTTTACATCAGTTTTTACCCCATTGGTCGATTTAGTTTGACATATACTGCAAGCAATGGATAATGTATGGGGAATTTTCTTTGTCCTAGCTGAATTTTGAAGATGCACATATAAACGACGTACAACACATAATTGTGAAGTATATGTGTAAACGAAAGAAAATATATTGGAACAGCAAAGCTTATTAGATACTTCTCTTTGCTGGTGTAATTAATGTGACAGAAACCAATCGATAAAACAGTTTTCTTGGCACAATACCGCTAATCCTGCCGACGAAATTGATTTGTTGTGGCCAAAATGTTACCAGTGTCGGCAGGGACAGAGGTAGTGAGGGTATGATCACTAATTAATTCGTCATCAAATTCTAAAGGTAAGCAATTTAACAACCAATCTATTAGTTTGATTAATGACTTCAAAGTATCGTGAAGCCGATACTATGATGAAGACAGCTGTATATAACATCACGTACCTTGTATGTATATATATATATATATAGGGTTTCCATAAAGTCTGAGTACATGGGGTCATGTGGAATGGTCCTCTTGTTCACCAGACCTTTCTCCCCTTGACTTCTTTTTCTGGGGTATGTTGAAAGAGAAAGTTTACTCAATAAACATTACAGATTTAAACCACATGAGAAAACGCATTACCAGTAGTGTGCTGAAATTGATGGCAATGTAGACTTATTTAATCGAGTTCACCTGAATTTTGCAAGGCGCATATATATATATATATTAGCAATATAAAAATATACAAGGTGTAAAGATACTGAAGATTCAGTATACACCACGTGGCAAAATTATGAGTTGAAAATATGTGTAAAAAACATAAAATGTGGAAGAGAAATGCCTTCGTTTCATATAGTTTAATATCTTTTTATAAATATATGCATATTATATGGATGTCGTGAAATCTAACCGGTTTTCGCTATTTAAATTAGCTTTTCAAGGGACATTGTACAGTAATCAGTTCTCGTGACATAGGGGTTTCGTCATTTTGGATGTTTGAAGAATAAGAAGAATGAGTTTAGAGAGGGAACCAAGGGAAGCAACAGGTAGCAAGGGGGAC
>NC_068990.1:51320570-51321830 GCF_001194135.2 Octopus bimaculoides
TCTGTTCTTTATATAGCGTGACTCTGCGTCTCAAAGTGAGGCTCGTTTGGCCCACATAATTGTGACCACAACCTGAGCAGGTAAGGACATAGATAAGGTTCTGGGAAGCACATGTGAAGTTGATCTTAATTGAGAATTTTTGTCCTTGCTGGAATGTGAATTCCGAGCCTTCAGTTAGGTATGGGCATGTACTATAATTAGGTCGTCTGCATTTTTTAACTGTTGGTATCGTTTGTATTGAGTATAGCTTTGCATTTGTTAGGAGTCTCTTGAATGATTTGTCTTGTCTTTTGCATTTTAGTAGTTTGTGTGTATTTAGGATGCTGTTCATTTTCGGGTCTTGAGTGAGCAGAGGGAGGTTTGTATAATTGTGTTGTATGCTTCATTGTTTCTGGGGTTGGGGGTTGATATGCATGGGAGTGATTTGGGGTGAGGTGTGGTGTTTTGTTTTGTTGTCCTTAGTGTATCTGTGTCCAATTACTTGGCATGTTTAATTCCATGTTCTATAAGTGTTATTTCGAGTTCTTGTAGGCGAAGTTCCCGAGTGGTTGTGTCAGATACAATTGTACAGATCCTTTTTGCTAGATTGAATAGCATATATATATATATATATATATATATATGAAAGAGACGGAAGATGGAAGGTACGAGAATTTTTATTAATCACTACAATTGTTTCAACTCATCTAGCATCTATCCCTCGCGAGTGGGATAACTAACAACTGGTTCAGGAGGGTCCACTCTCTTCGAATGATAAATAGATATAACTCGTTAAAATAATAGCTCCGCAGAGAATCTTCTCAGTTCATGTAAACAAAAACAGAAACTTAAACGATATAGCTTCATTTATAAAGAAGATTAATGAGACACATGAGTGCGTTGAAAGATTATTATTAACTAGCATACCTGTGTCGTCAAAAATACCGACAATTTTATTAAAGATAGAAAATCAACACAATGGCAGAGACCATGAACAAATGTCAGTAATCTAGTAAATATGTGTATATACACAAAATTGAAGAATCAGATACGGTTATACTGTCGCGTTTCAAAATATCGTGCACTTAATGTGTGTGTGTGTATGTGTGTGTGTGTGTATGTGTGTGCGTGTGTGCGTTTGTGTGTGTAATTAAGGTTAAGATTTAAATTTAACATTTAAGATTTAAATTGCATTTTCCGTATGTTCCTAGCAATATACCGGCAAAGCACGTTCACTGCTTATGACTATTTGGCGTTATCTATGGTAATTGCACAATCGTA
>NC_068990.1:51322038-51323367 GCF_001194135.2 Octopus bimaculoides
TTAACAAGAGCATGTTAACAGCAATCATATCTAAAATATATTGTGGAAGACCGAGGAAGGGCAAGGAATAGATTAAGTTGTTAGAATCACACTTAAGTCTAGCAACTGCATTGTGCAGTGGGAATGAATTTGAGAAGCCGTTAACCTAAAAAGACTGTTGTTATAAGTAAAGTTTCCAGTATATTCTATCGTTCGTATCAATTGTCTCTGCTATATTCAATGTGCACCGCAGAATTCCTAACGTAGATCCACTTACGATTGTGCAATTACCATAGATAACGCCAAATAGTCATAAGCAGTGAACGTGCTTTGCCGGTATATTGCTAGGAACATACGGAAAATGCAATTTAAATCTTAAATGTTAAATTTAAATCTTAACCTTAATTACACACACAAACGCACACACGCACACACATACACATACACACACACACACACACACATACACACACACACACACACACACACACACACATTAAGTGGACGATATTTTGAAACGCGACAGTATAACCGTATCTGATTCTTCAATTTTGTGTATATACACATATTTACTAGGTTACAGACATTTGTCCATGGTTTCTGCCATTGTGTTGATTTTCTATCATTTATAAAACTGTCGGAATTTTTGACGATACAGGTATGGTAGTTAATAATAATCTTTCAACGCACTCGTGTCTTACATAATGAGTGGCAACTCTTCTAGTTGATTATATTGTTTCTTTCAATCCACTTTCGCACTTACTCTGTCCCATTCCCTGTCTCTCTCTCTCTTTCACACACACACACACACGCACCCACCCGCACACTCACAGAATCTGCGTCTGTTATGAGCATTCTCTCGTTTTTGCCAGCGTCTCTTGCACCAAAAAGTACTGGTGTCAAATATGCCGCCGTGAAAACAGGTTAATTTTCCTGTCTGTAGTTGCAAATCAGCAGTGTCCAAAAACTGCGTTTACTCGTCCCGTTCCGCAATAATATAAAGTGCCATTTCAGTTCCAGGTCGATCTAAGTGACTGCTTCCTCCTCCCAATACTACTGACTTTATGCCAACATTTGGAGCCATCATTATTATTATTATTGTTATTATTATTATTATTATTGAGTGAGAGAGCAGTGCATGCCATCAAAGTGAGGCTGGGGTAAAATATACGAAGCCCATTATACCCATCATGACTACCCGTCTGATTAGGGTGCACCAGGCACATGCATCACAACCATATGCGCGCGACATGGTGATCTCATATCAAGATAAACAGCGCATGACCTCGCAGGTGGGGCCCAGTTAGAATTTTCTTCAGGCCGAGTAGCCCATCCCGATCAAAAGGTCCC
>NC_068990.1:51324267-51327410 GCF_001194135.2 Octopus bimaculoides
TTCTTCTTCTTCTTCTTCTTCTTCTTCTTCTTCTTCTTCTTCTTCTTCTTCTTCTTCTTCTTCTTCTTATTATTATTATTATTATTATTATTATTATTATTATTATTATTATTATTATCATCATCTTCTTTCAATTCTGTTCCCTTTTTTGCCATGTGTCTTCCTGATACCTAGGGCAGAGAAGCTCACTGTATACATTGGTAGGCCATTAAAATAAACACAATAGATTGTTCATTTACAAAGTCATGTGATAGGGAAAAGGGGGAAGAAAGACAGGGAGAAAAAGTAAAAAGTAAAAAAAATTGAAAAAAGTAAACAAAGGATATAAAGGGGAAAAAGGAAAGAAAATAAATCCACAATGACAAAGCTCTTCTCAGTACATGTGACATACCAGTCAAGACAATCTTTTGCACTTTCCTGCATGGATGGTAAGCCAGGGATGATTCTTAAATAATTTTCAGTTCCCATTTTGATCATTCCAAGTGCTCCTACAATTGTAACCGTCTTGAGATGCTACATCTTTACGATTTCAATTAGCAAATCTTTATATTTTCTGAGCTTATCAAATTCTTTTACCGAGATATTATGGCCACTGGGTATGAATATATCAATCAATAAACAGACTTAGTTGTTTTGGTCTTTCACAACAATATCTGGTTTATTAGCTAGGATGATCCGATCTGTACATACTGGAAAGAATTGTTACAGTTTCTATCCCACTTACAGCCTCAAGGTGCTGCTTATACAATTTGTCGGCAGCTTTGATTTTATAACGGCGACATATTATCCAATGTAGATATTGGCCAACTCAGAGGTGTTAAAACCTTACGCCTAGAGATTAGATGGTGCACTGTTTCAATCCTATTGTTGAAGTATAGGTACCTTGGGTCTAATCCACTTTCCATCACATTGGCTCGATAGGTCCAGGTCAAAATTGGACCCGTTAAAAATTCACGGAAAACATAAAAAATGTAAGCATCTGTAAACAGTGTACAGGTGCCATGAGAAATGTTTGTATATTACGTTCTGAGTTCAAATTCTGCTGAGATCGACTTTACCTTTCGTCCTTTCAGGGTCGATAAATTAAGTACCAGTTGTGTACTAGGGTCGATCTAATCAACTGGCCCCCTCCCCACAAAAATTCAGGCCTAGAAAAGTATGTTGTGACAGTAATAGAATATAGAATGTAATGTGACACCGATGACCAACCAAAATATCTCAGTTACACAAACGTAAACGGAATTACTATTTAACCTTAAAATACATCGTACATATTCAAAGAACCTGCTTGGTTTAGTGGTACGGAACGTTTTTCTGGTATTATTTTACTTGTTTCAGTCATTTGACGGTGGCCATGCTGGAGCACCACCTTTTAGTCGAAGAAATTGACCCCTGGACTTATTCCCTGTAAGCCTGGTGCCTATTCTATGTCACACCACGTTTTTGGCGCATTTTAAAGAGCATGAGCTATGAACAATATCAAAATAAGAGTTATGACACTTAACTGGAATAAAAGACAAGACCAAAAACGTGGTGTGACATACAAAATATTGTCTACCATGAAGTACGGTGAGGAAGACCACCGCACCAGCTAGCATCACCACCACACCAGCCGCTCCTTCATTACACACCCACATTACACCTTTAAGATCAGGGAACCAGTCAGGGGCCCGCTGGATCTCTCTCGGCATACCAGCAAACCATAAAATCGTACCAGCCAGGATCACCACTAACTCCAAGCCCGTCATGTATATATATATATATATATATATATATATATGTGTGTGTGTGTGTGTGTGTGTGTGTGTGTATGCATGTGTGTGTTTGTGCCTGTGTTTGTCCCACCACCACCACCATTGCTTGACAACCGATGTTGGTACGTTTGCGTCCCTGTAATTTAGCTGGTCAGCCGAAGAGACTGATAAAATGAGAAAATACCGGTTGAGGCAAATGCATTCAAACTTTTTCAAATGTTTGTCCTTGAGCCTTATTAATTGACATTGAAAATACAAGTCGAAGTGGAAACTGAAGTCCGTTTTGTGTGAATGGAATATTTGCATCATTTGGGCTAAGTTTCATTCTGGGAATTAGAACTGTACGACCTCTGTTGGCGCCTTTTACCAATGATGCCTCTACACAATGTTCATGAAGTCTTTGCACTTTCATGCGAGCTTCCCTTACATAATCCTTGACTGATCGAAAGATTTCTTAGCAGCATTACAATAGCCCCTACTTTTAAGTTGAGGCGATGAGGAGGCATACCGGATGGAGTGAGTTTATGAATTCAAATGGATAGATCTGAACAACCTCTTCATTATTGCAGGACACTGAATCTATGCTTAAGTAAGTGATAAGTGCCTCTGGGATAATATTAAGAACGTTTTCATTTATTGCAAGACAGTCAGAATTTTTAGGAGATAAAATCACTCGTTTTTCCATTTCTTCTGGCGTGCAGTGGTTGAAAATTTCTGGGTACAAATGTACAAATTGAAATGCAAAAAAACGAAATAAATGGATTTATGAACGAAAGTTTGGTAGTTGCGCTTATTTCCATCATGCGACACCTATTATTGCAAACATGTTTTAACTAACTTATACAATACACACACACAAATACATTCACACACACACACACACACACACACACACACACACACACACATATATATATATATATATCGTATCTGTAATTCAATGGGGCCAACCTTGTCATATTCTGTGTGAGGCTGAATCTCCCTGAGAACAATGTTAATGTTATGCAGTCTGTGGAGTACTCAGCCATTTATGAGTTAATTTTATCCTCATGTGGTAATGAAAATTAAAATTGAGAGCCGATATTTGCTGTGTCTATGTATCTAGGTATGAACTGTCTCTCTCACTTTCTCTATTTCTCATTTACTTCCTTTGTGTTCCTCTTCTCTCCCGCTTTTGATTTAACAATGTGTATATGTATCTATGTATCTACTTCTTTTGCGATGTGATAAACATTTAAAAACACAAAACGAACGTCATCACCACTCACTGTCTCTTTCACCCTTTCTCTTTCTCTTTCACTTTTTCTCTCTCTCTCACTCTCTTTCTTTCTCTTACGTCCTCTGAAACATTTAAAAGCAAAATGAACGCCGTCAGCACTCACTGTCTCT
>NC_068990.1:51328082-51331973 GCF_001194135.2 Octopus bimaculoides
GAAGAAAATGAAGGCTGTTCTTTGGACAGTCTTTCAAATCAATATTTCCCTGCTCTCACCACCACGATTGCTCCTACACCGGAGAGGGAAGAAGAGAGAAGGAACAAGATGACTACCAGTGAGACCAACACCAGCAACACCACCAAGACCAACACAAGCAACAACAAGTAGACCAACTGTAACGGTTTCGCATCCGCAGCAAAGCAAAGCTCGGAGGAAATCGATGTCACAATGGACGAAATAAAGAATGCAAAGGAGTTGTTAAGGAAGGATGGAAACAATGTCTTCCTTAACACTCCAGAACAACTGATAAATGACACAAACAAAAGGACCATCATGTACAAAATTTTCAACATGAAACAAAAAAGTAGACGGGGCATCTCCACAGCAGTTCGAGATAGCTCTAAAGCCGATATGGGCAGAGAAATCGTATGTGACCGAGGGTAAGTGATTCGATACTATAGAAGTTCGCTTCCAGCTGAAAAGGACGCAAAGCAGCATTCCACAGTACCCCTAGAGACTAAGGATTTGCTGCTCGTATCGACATACCTTGGTCGGCGCGTTACAAAAATAAAAATAGAGCAAGTGTCACCCGAACTCAATATATGCTGGCTAGTGGTAGCTTTCCTCTTAGACATAGAGGACACTGCTACAATTCTAGAAGTGCATAAATTGCACAGTCAAAACTGGTCGGGTATGGGTATGCAGCTTTTCGTTCAAATTGAACAAGAAAGCATAAATGCCATACCCAACTCCATAAATTTGTCAGACGGCACAAGGCTGCATGTTGCTGTGGAAGGGCGACGACCAAAGTGCTACATTTGCAGCAGCGAAAAGCACTTAAAATTCGATTGCCCCATATACAAGGAGAGAATGGAGGCGGAAAGAAGGAAGAAGGAGCCAGTGTCAGAAATATCTCCAGTGCAGTAGCAGCAGCAACAATATCAACAACAGGAGATGCAGCGGAGGCAGAGAACAAAAGCTTTCGCACCACCAACGACAAAAGCGACACCGCCTCCAGCCATCACCAGACCAATACTGACATCGATGACACCGGACGGGATAAATATACCACCACCACCACCACCACCAAAAACAGCACCACATTGAACAGCAGTAGCACCACCAGAAACAACAAGTGAAGCTACACTAGAAAGAGTTGAAACGGACCCCAATGACCAAATCAGCTCGGACAGTGCGAGCATTGATAGCGAGAAGGGGGAGTGGCACACAGTGCCACCAAAAAAGAAAACGAAAGAGACAACCGACAAAGTGGGGAGGCGCGAGAAAGTAGATCTTCCCAACAACAGCAACAACATGCACTCACAACATTCAACAGCACCTTCTCCAGCACTACCACCGCAAACACCAACACAAATTACAACACACTGAGACAATACCACCACCATCACCACCACCACCACCAATACAAACATCATGGCAATAAACACAAATAATGAAAATCTAGTAACGTACAGACACAACAATGGCAGATTTCGTCATACCCACACACAACACACCACCAGTACACATACTCAGTTTCAGACTAGCACGAGAAAACTACGAGATAATAAAGAACAAATATCCAGATGATGTTGGGTCGCTCGGGAAAAGTTTCTCTAGAAAAATATACAAGAATCTGGTGGAAATACCCACGTGAAAGCATAAGGGAGCCACCCCACCAAACAACGACAGTAAGTAGAGCTTTTTCTCCTCTTTAAATCTTTTTCGACATGGTAGTGCTTAGAATCGGGAGCATAAATGTCAGGGGCCGCGGGTCGCCTTGGAAACAAGGTCACCTCTTAAACGACCTGAGGTCTAACAGTGTGGATGTAGCAGCCATTAGCGAAACCATGCTCTCCGATCCGCGGGAACTCACAGTCCTTTTCGGCGGATACGAGATTTTTCTATCTCTGTTTCGGCCGGGAGCGGGCAGTGGTGGTACTACGGTGTTATTCAGCAAAGGCCTGGATTTGAAAATAAAGGCAGTCTTCTTGGATCTAGAGGGTAAGCTGGCGGTCCTGGATGTGAACAGTAGTAACAGTGGTGCCTTCAGACTGGTGGCTGCCTACGCTCCAACAAGGACAGGGCAGTCGGATTATTTCAAGCATCTGGAGGTTTTCCTGGGTACGTCTCGCACTTTAGTGCTAGCAGGGGATTAGAACGCTGTCTTAGACGAACGTTTCGATCGAGTGGGCATGGGAGCTTCTGACAGGAGAGTGGGGTGAAAAAGGCTCACGAACTTGCTCAGACACTTTCAACTGTCTGACAGATATCGATTACCTAACACGAATGTGCCAATGTGGACTTGGACAAATCGCATCGGGTCGTCTAGATTGTACTGTAGGCCAGCGCATCAGGACAGCATTGGGTGTCCACAATTCCATGTAATCGTCTACACAGACCACAAATTCGTGATCTGTATGGTGGACTTAGATAGGCTCCATAGACGGGGTCTCGGTTACTGGAAGTTAAACGCGCCGTTAACGGCGTGCAAAGTTTATAGAGGCCGGATTAGCTTATAAGTAAAGCGGGCGTTGACGGGGGCCATCGTCAACAACAACTGGTGGTTTGTTCTTAAAAGGGCAATTAAGGCATTAGCGGTAGAAAGAAATAGAATAGAGGGAGTTTAAGTTAGAAAGTTAGATGAGGTGCATAGGATAGGCATCGCAACCGACATTTTGGCATCAAAGTTGGCCCTCGACTAATTTGTCGACGCCAAAAACGTAGGCTGCGTTGTCAGAGCTAAGGAACGTTCGGTAAGCGGGGAAGAGACTAAGGACGCTCGATGGGCCCCGTGGCGGAGGAGAAGCGTGGCAATAAGGCGACCATTCGGTCTTTGGTGGACCAGAGCGCGATTCAAGTGCTTGAATCGAAGCAGGTGTGTGCTGCCGTTCAGCAGCACTTTGCTCGACTGTTTGGGACGAGCGGTGGGACGGACAACGGGACAGACTTCGGTGCGTACCTGGACGGATTGCCGCGACTCTCGGCAAACGAGGTGGAGTGCTGCGAAAGAACGATAACTGCCTGGGAAGTACAGGAAGTGATAAAAAGCTGCACGAGAGGTAGATCGCCGGGTATGGATGGTCTGCCCTACGAGTTTTACATTTCAATGCCAGACTTGTTTGCGGGCCTCTTGGCGGACGTCTACGGCAACTGGCAACGAAACGGGAGAATTCCTACTTTTGTATGTCGAAAGACCCAAACAAGGGAGACATGATAGAGAACTTTAGGCCCATCACTCTGCTCAATGCAGAGTTGAAGATTTTGGCCAAGGTGTTAGCCAACATGTTGGTGCTTGTTGTGGACAAGCTGATCGGCAAGGCGCACACATGCGCCGTCCTGACCAGGTCTATCCACAACAACCTCCATCTCATGCGCTACATCATAGAGAGGGTGAGTAACGAAGCTGGCCCGGGTGGGGCAGACACTTTTCTCTTTGGCCAAGGCCTCATCAACTTTTTCAAGGTCAACTTGAAAAGGCAGGTGAGCGTAGAGAGGGAAGTGTTGTCTAGTCGTAAATTTTGTGAAAGGTAGGCAAATGTCGGAACAATGGCCAGTATGGACAAACCTATTCTGAGATTAAACCTGTAAAAAATGGTATAAAACGAAGAAAGAGCTGTCGCCCTGTTGACCAGGCACCCGTGGCTTTTATGGGTTTTTCCACGAGTAACTTTCAAAGCGCCCCCCCCCCATTGGGTTTTTGTTTTACTTGTTACATTTTCGTTGTTATCAAATGTTTACACGAACCTTCCTTTTTGCAAAATCTTTTGTTTCATCGTCCTGTGTTTGTCCTTACATGTTTTTGATTTATATTAGCCCTTGTGGCCAATAAAACAAGAATTTATTATTATTATTATTATTATTATTATTATTGTTCAGTAGTTTTAT
>NC_068990.1:51332787-51343557 GCF_001194135.2 Octopus bimaculoides
CTTCTTCTTCTTCTTCTTCTTCTTCTTCTTCTTCTTCTTCTTCTTCTTCTTCGTATTTGTTAGGTAGATTGATTTCTTGTTTGTATTTGTCAGCTTCCTTAAATACTGAAAACAGTTTTTTGTTTTGCTCGTGTTTTGTGGCTATTTGTATTTGTTTTCCTTGCTTCTGGAGTAGGTATTTTTGCAGTCCTATGGTGGTTATTTTATAATAGTTTTCGAGCTGTATAAGCCCCATGCCACCTTCTGTGCGTTGTATATATAGTCTTTCTATGTCAGATTTTGGGTGGTGCATCCTATATCATGTCATTATTTTTCTCGTTTTCCAGTCTATTTTAGTTCGTTTAGCGTCCAGTTAAGGATATTCTAGCTGTAACTTATAACTGGGACAGCTAAAGTGTTAATACCTATTATCTTGTTTTTAGCATTGAGCTCTGCTTTTAGTATTGATCTAACTCGTCTATAGTACTCTTTCTCTATTTTTTCTTCCATTTGTGTGTTGTATCCTATCTAGTTCATTGGCTCCTAAATATTTGTAAGTCTGGCTTTCGTCTAGTTCTCTTATTTCATTGGCTTAATTAGTGTGATGTCGCTACTTTTAACTAATTTTCCTCTTTTCAGGGTTGCTTTGGCACATTTTTCTAATCCGAATTTCATATCTATTTCCTTGGTAAAGCCGTGTACTGTCTGTTGTAGTGTTTCCAGCTCTTTGTCATTTCTGGTGTATAATTTTAGGTCATCCATATATAAAAGGTTGCTGACTGTTTTTCCGTAACATTTGTATCCGCATCCTGTTCTATTTAGCAATTCAGTTAAAGGTGTGAGTGCCAGGCAGAACAGGAGTGGAGAGAGCGTGTCTCCCTGGAATATTCCTCTTCTAATGGGGATGGCTTTCGTTTTCACAAGTCCCTCTTTTGTTTGTAGCTGTAGCACTGTCTGCCATTTCTTCATGGAGTGCCTTATGTATTTTATAATAATTGGTGCCACCTTGTTTATAGCTAGTGTATCGAGAATCTACGTGTGGGGAACACTGTCGAAAGCCTTTTGGTAGTCCACCCAGGCCATACTGAGGCCTTTCTTCTTTCTGCGGCTGTCTTCAGTTATGGCTTTATTGATCACTAATTGATCTTTACAGCCGTATGAGCCCTTGCAGCATCCCTTCTGCTCTTCTGGAAACAGGTTGTTATTTCCAGGTGCTTACTCAACCTCTGCGATATTATTGCAGTAAAGGCTTTGTAGATCGTAGGGAGACAGGTTATAGGTCTGTAGTTTTGTGGTTTCTCCGTTTCCGTGGATTTGGGAATTAAGATGGTTTTCCCTTTCGTGAGCCATTCAAGCATTGGCTCTGGCTCTGCTGGTATGTTGTTAAAGTTTTCTGCCAGATTTTTGTGCATTCCTGTCAGGTGTTTTAACGAGAAGTTGGCGATCTTATGCCCAGGTGCCTTCCAGTTGCTTAGTCTTTGTAGTGTCTGGGTGATCTCTTCAGTTGTTATAGGGGTCCAGATTTGCTCAGGTGCTAAGTTCGTTGTTTTAATGGTCCTTTTCTGGGGTTGTTACTTCACCGACCATATTTGTTTCCAAAATTCTTCCACCTCTTCTGCTGTTGGTACTGCAGTAATGTCTATTTTATTTTTACCCAGTTCTTGGTAGAGTTTTTGGGGTTGGATTTGAACTGTTTGTTTTGTTCAAAGAAACGTTGGCGTTTCTCATACAGGCGGATCCTTTGTACTTTGGCAGGGATATCTTGCTTTAGCTTTTCTTTTGCCTCAGGTAAGTCTTTTTCTGTAATGTTGTATTTGTACAGGATTTTTGTTTTCTTCTTGTTACTTAGTTGTGTTGATTGTCTACTAATTTCGTTGAGAATAGATAAATCTTTTCTCTTTTTTTAAATTTTGTTTTGGATATTATTTATCCACAAGTCTGTTTGGGTGGTAGAACTCCTGTTCGGATGGGTTTGAGTGAGTATCCTGCTTCTTTTGTGGCTGCAGTGGCTGCCGCATATATTATGTCATTTAGCTCAGTGATATTGCCAGTTGTTTCTGTGGTTGTTAGTTCCGTGACGGCCAGGTTTATGCTACTTATTATTGATGTTGTTTTATTGTCTATTTTGATTTTTGGGAGATATAATCTGTGGTCCATTCTAAGATCTGTGGTTTTCAGTTTAGTTTGGATTTTCAGGGAATTTCGAGATATAATTTTTCTAGTTTCTAAATTCAAGAAATTTTACATTGTTGGTAGGCGTACATACTGGCGATACAATTATTTCTTCAGCTCCAAGGTGTTTAAGGTCTATTTTCGTGAAATTCTGTCTTTTTGAGTTTTAGATTTCTATAATACTTCGTCGGTGTCAGATGGAATCTAGGTATGATTTCGTTTTGTGATTCTGTCTTGTTTGCGTAGTCACTGGCGACTGATTTTCGGAAAATATCTAGCAAGAAAAGTTACTCAATGTAGCAATATAGTAAATAAGTTAAGTTTGTTATTGTGCCGTGCCATGTTGTGTGTAATTGTTGTTGCAGTTGCTGACGTTGCTTATCTTTCTCTGTATATTGTATCTCATTGTTTGCTTTGCTGTTTATGTTGGGGACAAATGTTTGTCAATTTGTTGTTGTTTAGATATTTTTTGTTTATTTGCCAAATCACCGCTGACTGTCTTGTCTGAGATGAATGTAGTCTTGGTTACTGGGCGGTCAGTGTTCAAGTAGCAACAGTTTTTTCTTGCTTTGCTGCTATTATCTAATTGTTGAATTAATTCTGTTTTTTTTTTCTCGCCGAATATAGAGAAGGGAATTTTCTGATGACTTTTATAGGTTGTTCGAGACCAGTGAACTTGGTGCCAGTAATGTTCCATTTCAATTACTGCGGGTAAACGCCGGCAGGGGAGAAGGTTTCGGAAGGATAAATATTCTGGGAGGGAAACAGAGGGCTTAGCGGTTATTACAGGGAGGGGCTGACTAAAGGTGAAAAGTGAGTGGGTAGAGATACATGAATATGGGAGGGACGAGATCAGCAAAAACTGAGGAACAGACAACATCATAGTAGCAAAAGAATTGAAGGAGAGAGAGGAAACAACACGCTTGTGGGTCTACTTGTGATTAAATTTCATCTAATTGAGTGGATGGTTTCTGGATGCAATCTTGGACGTCTGTGTGTGTGACAGTAGCACGGTGTCAAATTTGGGAGCGGCATTCTACTGTGGGCTTCACTTGAAACATGTAGAATGTCATTAGCTGTTCAGGGCTGAAATATTTTCTGGCCCTGAAGAGAAGTGCCACTTTTGGGAATGTAGTCCTAGCTATGCCAAGGCTGTGCTTTCACCAGGACAGGAAATATCTTCGGCGATAGTATGTTCCAGTATTTGTAGCGAACGTGGGTGCTGTAAGTGCCATTGATATCTATTTATAGTAGATGGGTATTTTATTGATATGAATGCTCAAGATATTTGGTGGTTGTTCAAAAAGATATGATTGACATAGCACCCACTGGAGGATACTCTGAAGGTCTCCATTCGTAAATCAAGTTAGAAGGGTGTGATATCTAGGTTATCTGTAGATGATATATAGTTGGGGCAGGATAAGAAGAAATGAGGGATCATATTGTTAACTTCATAAGAGAGTTGCGATATGACAGCAAGTAGGTCATTGACTATAGAAGGAAAAGAGGGTGGGGAGGAGCACAGCAATACTTTCAAATGCATTCAATGCATAACTGAGAATTTGAGAATAAAATCAATAAATTCCTGAGTTTATCTACGATATTGACCTTACTATTTTTCCTGTGTTGAGTTATTTTTCTGAAGTATTTATGAACAGGGTGAACTGGTAAAGGTCATGTGATATTTATGATAGCTGTTTGTGGGCGGTGTATTGTGATAGACATTTCTTTGTCTGGACGGTATGCTAAGGTAGATTGTTCTTTATATGTGTGCTGTAGAGATGGTTATGTATATGGGGAATTATCGTGGTAGATGATGAGATATGCTGATGGAAGTTGAATAGTTATGAGTCTGGGAGATTGTTATTAACGTGGGTAATGTGCTGTGATAGGCGTGGGCAATGACCAAGAAGTTTGATGTATCTAGGGTGCAATGCTTATCAATGTATGTTATGTATTGATGGCCTTAGTGCACTGTTCCCCCCCCCCACATGAGGTAGATGATAGATGGTAGATAGTTAGTTATGTGTGTAATGGTGTGTGACGGTAGAAAGTATTTTATGGTGATGATGTTTTATGATGGATGCTTAGTTATATTTACAATGTCATAAGAGGTCAACGGTATAGTTTGTTCAATCGTTAGTAATACGAATGTAGCATCGTGACAAATAATAGTTATTTATAACATAATCAGATGGCCTGAAAATTATGAAGTGTGTCAGTCAATTGTGGATCTCTGCAGGTGACTGATACTTTATTTTATTGACACTGCAAAGTTGACCTCAACGGGATTTAAATTCAAAACATTATGAACACAAATATCGTAAGACATTAATTCGTGCCTTATGACGACTTATTTATTCTAGCAGTCCATTGCTCAACAATGTGATACATGAGGATTATGGAATTAGTTTGGTGAGATATAGTTTAACGAGGATGTTCTTATATATGTGGTTGACCATTGAATGATGTATTATTAGATATATTTATGTTGTATTAGAATTAGACGTAGTATTCAGTATTAAATGCCTACTTTGTGCTATTGATGGTTTATTTTAGTGAATAATAAGTTATGTTGTTTAGTGAGTTTGGCAATATATTCTTGGAAATGGCTATTTATACAAAATGTTGCAGTAACTTGCTTAGGTATTGCCTGTGAAATTGGACTCCATATTAGCACTAATTCATTAAAGACTTTCCAACCCTAAATATGTCGTACTTTATTCAGGCATAATGTATCTAAGCATACACCATCTGATGCCTACTTATTTTAACATCTTCAAGGTGTGATTCGAAGCAAGTTAATACTTCTAGATGGTCAGATGCTACGTAGGCTCTCTTTCGAAGGGTCGTTTTTAACTGTTTCTGTTGTTAATCCTGCAGGTTAATCCTAGCAGACATGTTAATTCCACCCGTGACGATTTCACATTTAGAAGGATATTGGACTTAGGTATCGAATAATCTTTTTCCTATTTTCATGTGTGGTTTGAAAGATCTGGACTTTTATTTCTAGCAGGATGAACAACTGCATAATTACTCTTCCGTGGTCTGTAACTACGGCGTACAGAAAAGGTGGTAGAAGAGAATAGAGTGGGTAAACGAACTGATGTGCTTGTTAACATCTCGTTTGATTCCTGGAATTCGTTATTCCGGCATAGCTATTAACCTTCGTATCGTCTGGGACCAACAAACTAATTAATATAAGTAACATAATGGAAACATGCCAGTTTATTTGATATAAATATCCATGTTTCGTGTCTATTAAAGAATTACAGCAAACACATTGTTTAGATGTGTCGGAGAAAGGCAGCCACAATATCGATCGCTAAACATCAGATTCATACAACGACACATTTTAAATGGTAATTTTCCAGTGTGTACAGACGACGAACAAATAGTAGCAACACTGCTTTGTAGGTTGTTAAATCTATCTATATATCTATCACACACATGCGTACACATACACACATACACTTATACATATACATACATACATACATACATGCATACATACATACATACATACCCTGTTGATGTTGAAATTCCAATGAAGGAACCTTAGATCTAGGTTAGAAACCGACTCTTTCTCTGTTGGCAAGAAACGTTTAAATAAAACTGAATAATGACATACATACATACATGCATGCATACATACATACATACATACATACATACATGGTGGTTGTCTACCCCTCATGCAGAGTTTGACCACCTCCTGTACCTACACCTTAGTACCATCATGGCATCTGATGTGGCTTTTTAAACCAGACAATGTTCTGAAAAGACACCCACATAGATTGCACTTCCGATTTGGACTACCAAGAGCTGCAGATAAGTTCTGCTCTTTGTGGATCTTAAAATATCTTTTGAGGCCTCCATTGGATTTGCAAACATTCTGGCATACACTGCATTCAAATGTGTGCACAGACATATAGTCAGAATAGTTGGTGGAGGTTCGTTTTCCATGCGTTCGCAGATGAGATTTGAGGCCAGCAAAAGACAGGCATGGTCTGTCACAGACTGTACATACAAAAAGGTCATTGTCATTCATTTTCCTGCTCGTTATATTCTTTCTTAGATATCTTTTGAGTCTTATACACATACATACATACATACATACAAACATGCATACATAGATGTACGCCTGCGTGTGTGATATATATGTAAATTTATAACTATACACGAATATCATTCTCTCTCTTCCACTCTCTCACACGCACATATTCCCTCTTCTCTCTCCCTATTTCTCTCTATATATATGTATGAACACATACATAAATACACTGCACGCACTGACATACACACCCCACGCAAACCCACACGCTCACATAGACATGTACATGCTAATGGTTCTATACAAATGTGTGAAGGAGAGAAAGAAAGAGTTGAGGAGAGAAATAGATTTGTTATAAGAAGACGATATTTAAAACTCGGCCTCGGCAATTCGTATTGACATCGAGCTTAGACATCATTAGTTATGATTGTTGAACAGATGTTTCTTCCTCACTCGTATTCTGATATTTACTTGTATATGACAGAGGCTAAAAAGATATGATTTATATCGTTCATATGACATCTCTAGCGCCCCCACGACTGTCCTGTTTGATCGGATTAGCAATTGAATTATATAGATAAATGCTTTTAATTGTATTTTCTCTGGAGAATATGCTCGTGTCGGTGGGACATAAAACTGATCGATCCAACTAATTCATACATTATTTACACTTGACGGATATTTGTCCTCATATTGTTTGTTGTTGACACAACGTTTCGACTGATATACCCTCCAGCCTTCATCAGGTGTCTTGGGGAAATTTCGAACCTGGGTTCTAATTCCTAAGATATTTTTCGATGTTATTATTATTATTATTGTTCAGTAGTTTTATTTTTATAACATGCTGTCACTTCACTACCGAGCGCAGCTCTGTGCGCCTTGGGTATGTGCTGTGGTTTGCTGTGGTGCTCTTATGGTTACTGTATTGAAAGTGTTTTGCGTAGGATGTGTGCAGTGCCCAGTAGTGCAATTTTCTGTATGTTATATATATTTGTAAGTCCTGGTGTTTTTGTTATGTATTTGTCTGAATATTTTCTTATTATACCTAAGGCACCTACTATGATAGGAATTGTTTCTGTTTTTAGATTCCACATTCGAGTTACCTCTATTTCCATGTATTTTGAAAGTTTCTCCATTTCTTTTAGGGAAACGTTGTCATCTGCTGGTATTGATGCATCAATTAGAAAGCATTTTTTTCTTCATGATCTTTGACAACTATATCTGGTCTATTGGCCTTAATTTCTCTATCTGTGTGTATTGACATATCCCAGAGTATGGTTGCTTTCTCGTTTTCTGTGACCTTTTCTAGCGTATGGTCACTGCCTAGAATCGAACTTAACCACTCTTAACCACTACGCCATATGCCTGTGGGCAATTATGGAGTGAATTTTAGGGCAAAATTAACGGATGTCCTATAAATCTGGGCCGAATGCCGCATAACCTTCGCCCACAAATAACAGTATCTCTTAAGAAACCCGAAATACAGGGTTCTATAAAGATTGCAAGAACTTTCTAGACAGTTCTTTTTATATATAGGTACGAAATCTAAAAGAGTTTCTTTATTGTCTGTCGATATCTATCAAAGTTGACGCCAAATACGATTAACTGCAAAATGTCTCAGAAGGCATGTTCATTAAATTCAGGGCGGCGTTAATGCTAGCTATGTACAGTATCGCCAAATATGATAATGTTCATCAAAAGCGGATTCAATCAGAGCTATTGCAAGTTCAAACACGGAAAACTATCTGCTATACACAAAAGGCATGGAGAATAGCATGACCATCATACAATTTTACACGCTTATAGTTATCTAGTTTAAGTTGAATTTAACTGTGACTTCACAGTCGTTGATTGATTTTTAAACTGATAGGCTGTTTCCTTGTTTTTGTATAAAAAATCTTTATTGAAATTTCAAGAATTAGATTACACTGTACAACAAAAAAAGATTTATTGTCTGCTACCCCGACATATGATGCTGTACTAAACTAAATCGAGTACGCTGATTCCGAATCTGAACTCAGAATTGCTATAGCACGTCAGGATTTTGAGTTACGCGCAGAATTATATATTAATAATATATTAGAATCAGGAATAGTTAAGTTCAAGGTAAATAATTATTATAATAGTATATTAGTAATATATATAGTAAATTTATGTTCAAGACAAATAGTATTATAATATAATGGTACACAGTATATTAATGTTATGGGAATACTCACTTTATTTTTGATATGCTCAGCTCAGAAATGTTTGAGACACTTTCTCTTGTGCTTATACATCGTGCTGGTCTCCCGTTGTAGGAACCAGTGGTAGTCACCTATCATGCGTGGATTGAACCGGCCTTGATACCTCGTTTCCCTCTCAGATATGTCCTGGTGGAACCGTTCACCATGCTCATCACTAACGGCACCACGATTCGTTGGAAAAGAATCGAAATGAGACTGCAAGAAGTGCATTTTAAGGGACATTCGGCATCCCGTTCTTTCATACGATGTTAACATATATATTAAATCAGCATAGTTTTCAGCTCTATGATTTTCAAGACAGTTCTGTACAACTAATACGAATGAATCCCATGCTGTCAGCTCAACTGGATTCAGTTTACCTCTGAATTTGTCATCAGATATCAATTCTCTGATCTCGGGTCCAATGAAAATGCCTGCTTTGCATCACTTTTCTCTGCACCAAATTTTAATTTTAGGTACTGAAAGCCACAACTATCATGTGTCATTGCTTTTACAAAGATTTTCATGAGGCCGAGTCTGATGTGAAGGGGTGGAAGAAAGATCTTTTGCGGGTCTACCAGTGGCTTATGCTGCACATCGTACCTACCAACTATGCGCTCATCTCTTTTAAGCCAGTCTTTTACAGTGTAATGATTGCTCTTGCACACAAGAAGCACATATTTTTGTTGTCCTAGCTGCAGTCGTAGGAGGAGGGAAATCACCTTTAAATCACCACGAATATTCTACTTATGAACTGAGTAATTAACTCCTTTCAGAATGAGTACCATCGATTTATAAGTTTCTTCCATACCGACAACATGACCCACAGGAATGGAAGGTTTTTCATTACTATTATGTAACAACGCAAATTTGAGGCTAACTTTACTCGAGTCTATAAACAATCTCCATTCGTTAGCGACATGCACGTATCCTAGTTTTTGTATGAGTGCATTAGCGTCAGTAAAGAAACAAGCATTATTTTATTGCTTGAAAAAGACAGATAAGCCTTTATGGTGAGAACGGAAAATGGAAATTTTCGTACCTTGCTGTAGGAGCTTCCGTTGTTGTTGTTTGGATCCCAAATCTGCCCTCTACTTTGATAATGCTAGGGCTCTTGCTAAATCGTTCAAATCTTGATTAAACTAGCCTGGCTCATTTTTCTTATAATCAACTACGTACTCTTCGTCGATAGGAGGATCAAGGGGTTCATCGTGTGACGTGTCAAGATTTTCGAGTGAGAGCATGTGAGAGGGAAGCTGAGACAAGCTTCTCGATGTCATGTGGGATCGGTTTTAGAGCCGACTTACAATCTGCATGCACAATTTTTGCTTTGGTCGTCTTTGAGAAACCACTAATATTAGTCATGCAAAAGTAACAATCAGAGACATGATTAGTTGGCTTACGCCATACCATTGGTACAGCAGAAGGCATTCCCTCCCGTTTTCCATTCAACCACTGTGTAAACCCTGAGTAACACACGGTGCAGCATATATAAGGTGCTCACTTCTTGTCTTGGTCTCCGACTTTACTCTCGAAAGAATATTTATAGGCAGTTTTTTAATTTGGTGATAATGTTCTTCCGCTGGTCACGGGGAGAAAATTTTCCACAGATACAATAAAAGTTAGTTGGGTGCTCGAACACAATGAACACAGTTAAAACAGTAATCACACATACCACACGTGACGGAAGCGCAAATGACACTGAGAGTTACTAAGAACAAACTGACGTATTTGGTGTCAGCGCCATCTGTTGCTAATCTGAATAATGAACTGTCTCATCGTTTGTTTTATTGCTGTTATTTCTTTAATTTTGAATTAAGACCGTTTTCATTTTAGCAAATTTTATAATACGGCCTATGTCTAGCCGAAAGTATAGTTATAATCTTGCGCATACACGTAACTCAAAATGTGCTAGAACAATTCAGAACGTGCTAGAACAATTCTGAGTGTGGATTCGAAATCAGAATCCTTGATTTAGTCTAGAATACATGCTTTTACCCAGTAGCAAAATCTTTGTTGTCCAGTGTTATTCATATTTACTTGTACCAGAAATTAACGAGATGTAAACAGTAAAAACGTCAATGAATCAACAGTTATTTAAAACTAAAAATAAACCAACAAACAGTATGTACTGTGACGTTTGTTTGTTTCTTTAATTAGATGCAAACGAAGTCACGAGGTGAATTCTTAATAATTACTGCATGGTCAAATTTACACATGAAAAAATAAATAAAATCAGGTTTGTTAATAAAAATGAATATTCCTTTTAATAAATTTACCTGTCTTTGAGTCTCTGTAACGTGACAAAAATAGAAGTGAATTATCACAAAACGAAGGAAT
>NC_068990.1:51343889-51345803 GCF_001194135.2 Octopus bimaculoides
TACCCATTTTCAATTGTCAATGATCCATCTATAATTATATATTATTTATGCTATTATATGATCGAACGCCACTCATTGCTTCCAAGTAAGTTATCTTATATTTTCTACTGCGCATTCTACTACTATTGCTGTCACTTCCCTGTCTCTATCTATCTCCCTCTCTTGTTCTTCATCCTTTCTATTTTTCTCTCCTGACCCTCCCCGATTCTCCTCTTCCTTTCACCGTTCCCTCTCTCACTCCTCCTCCTTGACCCTCTCGTCGCTGACACGTGACGAAAGGGATTCTTTCTTTCTACTTCCTGCCTTCCTACAGAAAAGTGAATTTTTTTCGCTCTCATTCACATCTAACTTCGCGTTCAAAATAATAATTTTTCTATCGCCTTAGCCTAATACACACACACACACACACACACACACACACACACACACACACACACACACACACACACATATATATATATATATATATAATTATATAGGGATGATATTAAAATACTATCACGAGTGGTAAGCGAATTATCAGCCGTATAGGCAAATTAATAAAATATATACATACAATATTAGATATGTACATATATACACAAGGGTACTACATGAGTACCTATATCGCTAAAAAAATAGAAGTCGAAAAACACTTCTGTACCACCGAATAGTCACAAGTCTATTACAGACATGATAGGAAAAAATATCAGTGAGCAATAATAATGTCTTACCTCTACTGGGTCAGAACAAGTAAATACTGGTCAACCTGGTACCGGTTTCGAAATTTAGCACCAAGTAGGTGCCCGATTTCTCATCAACCAAAGTCTGCCGGCTAAATTACTACTAACATTCTTCTCTATCATGCCTGCAAAAGTTCGTTTGAAGTGACCAAGCACTATAGGAACAAACGAAATGTGCAAAATTTTATAAATAATTATATAGGGATGATATATACATGTGGTACAGAAGTATTTTTCGACTTCTATTTTTTAGTGATATAGGTACTCATGTAGTACCCTTGTGTATATATGTACATATCTAATATTGTATGTATATATTTTATTAATTTGCCTGTATGGCTGATAATTGCTTACCACACGTGATCGTATTTTAATAATATTATCCCTATATAATTGTTTATAAAAACATTTTACAAGCACCACAAGATAAGCCTTTACGTGTATGGAAGTCTTCTTTAACGCCAACAACACTGGAGCCAAGTCTGCTCCCCCTATTCAGATGTGTGTTATCTTTGGGACAATTTGGCAGGTGACTTTCATTCATGGATAAGTATTCCGTTTTTGAAAAAGAAACAGAGTGACTTTAACTCCCTCAGACATCATTTTATTAGTTTTTAATTCTCTTCACTGTGACACTGAACATCTCCCGATGTAGGCGTGTTTTGTGCCCCACCAATAAATAATGTGGATCTGAGTCCATCTGCTATTAATTACATATAATTCCAACTAAATAGTGTAGTAGTGCTACTTTATTTCATCTCTTTACTCACCTGCATATATGGTTTCATGTTAAGAAGAGTAGAATAACTTCAAGGTATCTTAACAATTTTTCAAGCCGATCACATATAGCAAGGTGTTTGCCTCCATTTTGAAAAATAAATTCTAGTAATTTTCTCACCTTTTTCCATATGATCGGCTTGAAAAATTGTTAAGATATTTGGATTTTCCTACTCTCTTTAACATGAAACCAATGGTAGTATTATTTCTATAATATCCAGTACCGCGGCCGTTGTCTCCTTTAGAGAGACTTAGAAATATTAATATTTCTAACGGTAGTATTAATTCGCAAATAAAGAAATTATTTATCCACCAATGCGGTGTTGAGTACTCATTCTCCATCATTCTACATTTACGCACGCACACACACACACACACACACACACACACACACACACACACACACACACACACA
>NC_068990.1:51345882-51348607 GCF_001194135.2 Octopus bimaculoides
TATATATATATATATATATATATATATGCTTAGACACTTAGATAAATTTCGACCAGTATTGGTTCAGGCCATGACAAACTTAAGAGTACCACCTGGAAGAGACATTTGATGATGTTTTATATTAGTCATTTTGGGGTACTATAACCCAGTCAAGTAAAGAGTTATTGCTTGCAGAGATATATCCGGGTGTAGGTGGTTATCTGGAATTTGTTGGAGATATCTGTCCAGTAAGCGCTTGAATGTTATAAGATTTTTTTCTTGTCTTATGTATCTTGGTATGATGTTAAAAAGAGCAGGACCAGTTCAGGTGAAATAGTTCTGTGTTGTGATGTGACGCGAGCATGAATTTTGTAGAGGATGGATGGCACGGAGGCCAAACCTTGTTTGAAATTTAAAGTTCATGCCAACATCATTTGGGCAACGCTGTTGGAATATTTTCCACATCATAAAAATGATATAGTGTTCATGGCAACGTTTGAATTTCTCGAGACGATCCCAATAATCAAGACCTGCCATATCGTCTATCTTTCTCGTGATCGATCTATGGGGTGTTTCAAATTCATAATATTTTGTTTCGTGTAGGGAGACGAAAGCGGACAGCAGTATTCAAGGTGAGGACGGGTGAAGGTGAAGAAGAGAAGCATAATGATAGCAGTATCTCTCGACCAAAAAGTCCTGAGGATCGAGGAGCACACCTGCGGTTATGTCGATTTCACTGTGTATGTAGGCAATCCAGCTTATTTGATGCCACGGAGTTTTTGCTCGAGAGAAGTGTGTATGGTAGCTTAAGTGTTGCTTCTTTGATTAAGTGGATTAATTCAAATAAAGTCTCATTTAGTGGCATATTGTGATTTTTCCGCCCATCGGTTAACAGATTTGATTAGAGATTAATCTAGTCTCCTACCTTGTCGACGACTTAAGAAATTGAGGGTCATCGGCGAAAATTCTAATGCTTCTGTGTTTGATGATGTCAATGTTGTCAGTGATGTAAATAATGAAAAGGAGTGGGCCAATATAGCGCTTTGTGAGCTCCACTAATGAATATTACCAAATTTGATCGAACACGTATCTTCACATACTGGGTTCTGTTCACCAGAAAAAATTCATCTCACTTTAATAGTTTCCCTCGGGCACCAGTGTTGGATAGTTTCATAACATGATACTGTGATCAACCATATCAAATGCCTTGCTGGAGTCAAACTGTATGAAATCTGCATTGGAACCTTTAGACTGTCATGGAAGTGATGCTGGAACTGTGTTTAATAGTCCCTGCTATTGCGGGCGGAAAGCATACTGATTGGGATTAAGTGGGCTGTTACTTTCCAGAAAGTAAGTTACTTGATATCTCATCACTCTCTCAAATAATTTGATGATATGAGCAGTAGGAGAGATCGGTCGGTAATTTACTACCAGCGATTTTGATACCCTTTTTGAAAACTGGGACAATCGACTGGGATAGGAAATTACAGGGAATGTCGCCACTGACCAGTGATTTCCTCAAGAGAATAGCTAAAAGGAATGTCAGTTGATGTCAGCATTCTTTCAGAACTTTAGCGAGGAACCTGCCAGGGCTCACAGCTGAGTTATTTGTAATTATTTTTATAACCGCAATATCTGAGGCGCCAAGTGATATATCGAAAAGGGTGTGCTTAGATTTTGTTTCACCGATGCTATCCAGATTGACCATGTCAGGATTGCTTCTGTGACAATAAACTTCATCAAAAAAAGCAAGCGTTCTATCTTGAATTGTATATTTTTGACGAAAATGAGCTAAGCGAAATAACTCGGTGCCAGACGTGTTTTGTTCAATGCCTCTTCTTTCTCTCTCTCCTTTTTTTTGTGGTGGAGAGAGAAATAAACTGATTAATATGTTGGATTTTTTATATCATCTAATGCATTAATAACTGAAAGTTCTTAGTTTTGGAGTCAGTATTTTTAAAATAAGTTGCTTCAGATATAAACTTTTCAAGTGATTTAATATTTGATACTAATCAGATAAATAATTTAATACTTAATTGTTCAAAAATACGTTAATTACTCACCAAGCAATATTGTTACGAATATTTTAGCGCACAAGAAAAATTGCTATTGATATTCTTATCTTTTTAAAAATGAAGAAAAACGTAAGAAATATCCAATTAATCTTCAATAGTAAATCTAAAGAAAAATCGCGATATATTTTTAGGGTATCTAAAGATAAAACAGCTATACTATAATAATTCAATCCTTATCGAATCTGTTGTATAATATGTAAATATATATAATTTATAACAATCATTGATTTAGATATTTAATTTTTGTCGACATATTTTAATTAAAACGTTTCTGCTTTGCCTCAATTTGGTCTACATTCATTAATTATAATTTGGACGAGTTACCAGTCAATGAATGTAAGAGTAATTTACTAAAGTCAGTGAGGGGAACTTAACTATTTAAACAATTTTAGTTGAGCTTTATTTCAATAAAATTTTAATTGAAAACTATAATGTGATACATTTAATAAGATACCAAGTATAAAATAAATAAGTGACAACCATACAATACAGCATTACGAGTGGCATTCCAAAGTGAGTAAATTAATATATAAAATTAAAAACCATCAATGACAAAACAATTGCATTTGCTTACATCGAACAATTAACATGGAAGTATGTGGCCATCTTTAATCCAGAAGACATAACCACGTGTAAGAAGTACAGGATGGGATTGTTGTTAATGGTATATA
>NC_068990.1:51348654-51350441 GCF_001194135.2 Octopus bimaculoides
ATATATATATATATATAATGTCGAACACCACTTATTAATCATATTGGTGGTGATATGATAAGTCATATGACTGGTCTCATGGCTGGTGATGTTGTCTAGGACGTCCATTCAAATTATCTGAGAACAGTAGAGAGTGTTACTTTAGACATTGTCACCTGGCTTGTAGTGTTGACGTCCGCTCTTTATTTTAAACGTACCAAGTCATCTCTATATTACGATACTCACTGTGTTAGTAGTTTTGACGAAGACATACGTTCCCTTTCAGAGGAACAAATTTTGTTTTCAGATTATAACTCTTTGAGCACTAACTTCCCTGGCACTATTTAGCCATGTACCTGGGCTCCTGAGCCATTTGTGCTCGGTTCTGATGGGAATTAGAAGCAAAATTGTCACAATATATGATACAACTTTTACATTGTCATTAGGTAAGCATGTAAACATGCAAACACGTTATATGTGCTTACAATGTTTTAATGCCAATATTCCACCTTGCTGTGCTAGTGAGACCAGCATGTAAAACCCCACTTGATTCACTATTTGCGTTTGCAGAAGTGGATTCATCCCCAAGTATCTCTGGATGGTGCAATCCAACGTTTAGGAGTCGAGTAGGCACTTGATGTTCTCTGGATTCACGGCGGGCCACATTACGTCTGTATTCACCTACCAGATCCAGGTTGTACTCATCCAGACATTTTCGGAAAGTGTACTTAGCATTTTCTGGATAGAGTGACTGGAAGATAACATAGGTATTGTATGTAACCCACATGATAAATTTCACTACAAGCCTCCTCGTCCGTCTATAGTGCGTGCGTGTTTTGTGTAGGTTGGTCAAAGCATCATTTTTGTCTCTACTCCTCGTACATATTGTAATCCTTGATAAGGTTAAGCATTTAGACATACTGTTGTGATCCATAAAATAAACGTATACACACACATATTGGAATAAATGTTCTTGGTAATGAACATGGTAGTATATTAATAATGAATGAAAGAAAAATGAAGTAGAAGTAATGGAAGCATCTTTTCATTATTTATATACTCACAGTTATAAATAGTTTGGGAATAATCCTGACGGAATTATATGAAGCTGTTTCTTTTTAAATTGTTTGTTTTTATGTTGTTATTGAGCACTGGATAGTCACTCTTTCTCTGTGCCTAAAGAGTGAACACATTCATTTTTAAAAGGCTGAGTTGTAGATTGTCACAGACAGATTAAGTGGAAAGTGAAAACTTATGAACCAAAATTTTAAGTTCAAATATTCTGTGTGAGAGGGTTTTCGATCCAGTAAAATATTCTCGTTCATGAGTGAACGAGTCCACAGATGCATGTGGGAGCTCCTTGTTCAGTGATAAATGAATACGAATATAAATGCATTTTATGAGGAGCTTAGAAGCATTCTATCAGTCTCTTTGAATAAGTTGGCACGTGTTGGTAGAGACTATGGTGCTTGGAATGTACTTGAGAGTTACGAAACAGGAAAGGTGAACAACAATGGGTTGCATCTGCTACAAATTTGCTCTAAGCTAGGGTTGATTGTTGGGAATACTTTCATTCATCATAAGATGAAATCTAAAGTGACAACCATACAATACAGCATTACGAGTAGCATTCCAAAGTGAGTAAATTAATATATAAAATTAAAAACCATCAATGACAAAACAATTGCATTTGCTTACATCGAACAATTAACATGGAAGTATGTGGCCATCTTTAATCCAGAAGATATAACCACATGTAAGAAGTACAGGATGGGATTGTTGTTAATGGTATATATATATATATATAT
>NC_068990.1:51350488-51353546 GCF_001194135.2 Octopus bimaculoides
GTCGAACACCACTTATTAATTACCCAAGATCAAAGCAAGGTCACATGATTGACTTTGTATTAACTCGGAAAACTGATTTACTAGATTTATGCAGTCTCAGAGTATTGCGAGGTGCTGATTGCGATACTGATCACAAAATGGTTAGGGCTAAGTCCAAGTTCAGGGTCCGTAAGAAGATTCATAGTGCAGGTGTACGAGTACCAAAGAAAATTGATGTAGAACAGCTAAAAGAGCGACAAGTTTTGCAGTTGTTTCAGAAGAGATGCAGCAACATTCATTTTGAAGGCTAATGGCAATCTTTTCGGGATGGAAAATATACCAAGGGATCAGTGCTATTAGGTTTTAAGAGGAGACAGTACCGAGACTGCGTTCATTCCAATAATACAGTGATAAATGAACGTTTGGCAACAAAGTGCAACAAGAAAAGTACAAATCTCTGAAAGCAGACTTGCAAAAAGAACTGAGGAGGCGTAAAGACACTTGGTGGAGAAATTTGTCTGGAAGTACAGGCAGCTTATGACAGGAAAAATATTAAAAGCTTCTATAATTTATTGCGGCAAGCTTTTGGACCGCAATTTTCATCATATGTTCCCTTGAAGTCGAAAGATGGAAATGAAGTTATTAAAGATCCTCCTGGAATAATGAATAGATTGAGAGAATACTTTGCGGATCTTTTCCACAATCCGTCTATAGTGAACATGGATATCATAAACAGCATTTCGCTAAGAGAGATAGTGCAACACATGAACGATACACCTTCCATTGACGAAGTAAATCTGGCATTATGTAAACTGACATCAGGTGAAGCTCTTGGATTAGATGGTATTCCAGTTGAAATTCTGAAAGCAAGTTGGGGTCATATTTCATCTGAAATTCATAACCTGATAACTCGAGTTTGGAATGTATCTTCTGTGCAACAAGAATGAACAAATGGCATTCTAATCTCTGTATACAAGGATAAGGGCCGAAAGTAGTGTGTGATAATTCCTGGCACATACCGGGAACATACTTTCAAGGATCATGTTAGATCGTCTTGTAGAGAATTTGTGTCCACATGTGGCTACAGAGCTGAGTGAGGAACAACGGAATGAGATTTTCTGTGAGGCAGGCAATAGAAATGCTTATAGGAACAAATGCCACTATACCAGGTCTTCATAAATTTAACTAAGGCATTTGACACGGTAAACAGGGAGCAACTGTGGATTGTTTTGAGTAAACTAGGTTGCCCAACATATTTTGTGAGCATCTTTAAGGAACTACAGAGAAACATGAAAACTCAAGTAGTTTTAATGATGAACTATCTCATTAATTTTCGGTGGACAATGGTGTCAAACAGGGAGATATTCCTGCTCCTACACTTTTCTCTATTTATTTTGCTGCATTACTTTGGTATTCTTTCAAGGACTGCAACAGGGGAATCGGAATCAGATTTCGGATATCTGGTCGTATTTTTAATTTTACCCAGTTTAACTGCAAAAGCAAAGACTTTTACAATACTTGTTAGAGAATTACTTTATGCTGATGATGATGATTTGTTGTCACACTCAGAGTAGGATATGCAACATTTAATGGACAGATTTTCTACTGCATGTGTACATTTCGGACTCACAATTAGTCTGGGACAAAACCAAAGTAACGTTTACTACCATGCCAGGACAAACATATTCGGAACCAAACATTTTTGTGAATGAAACAAGATTAGAAGTCGTTGGCACCTTTGTTTACCTAGAAAGCACAATGTCAAGAGACGGTAGTCTTGATGCAGAGATATACTATTGAATAGGGAAGAGAAGTGTTGCATTTGGAAAGCTCGAAAAGTATGGGCGGATAGAGGTATTTCCCTGCAGACAAAAATCAATGTTTATAAAGCGTGTGTATTGTCTGCACTTCTTTATTCAAGTGAGACATGGACCACTTACAAGCGTCATATAAAGATGCCGGAAAGATTTAATAAAAAGGGCCTCAGACGTATCTTAGGAGTCAAGTGGGAATGTTTCATACCAGATACAAAGGTTTTTGGCATGGCACGTTGCAGCTCAGTTGAACAATATGTTATCTTGGTTCAAATTAGATGGTCTGGACGTCTTATTAGAATGAAAGGCGAATGTTTGCCAAAGCGTCTTTCTTGTGGTGAACTCAACTCTGGTAAGCGACCACAACATAAGCCGAAGAAAAGGTATAAACACTGTGTGAAGGAAAACCTGAAGAAACTAGATATGAACAAAAGTGATCGGGAAAATGATGTTCTAGATCGGAACAAGTGGAGAGGTGCTGTTAGGACTGGTTGCAATGCCTAGGAGGCAAAGATGATTCAGCACTCTGAACTTGTCGTAAAGAGCTTGTCGTAAAGGAACTATTGGAACTGTAATCAACAGTGAGCATTGGATATGTATTATATGTGACCGTGTTCTGTTGACAAAAGCAGGATGCGTGAATCATAGGAAATCACATGAAAATCGTAATGCCCAGATAAGTAATGATCTTGGATACCAACCGCCTCTTACGACTAGTGCCATATGTAAAAAAAACTTGTAAGACAATATCTGAACTTAAAAGACATATGGTAGTTCACAAAAAAACATTCCTTCAGAATCATATTCCAAAAGGAAAAGATATAGGAGAGACTTGAATAATATGGCACTTGTGTTTTAAACCCTGTCAGTCAGTAGCTGGTCTTAAAAGTCATCTGAGGGCTCATCAACGGAATAATTGTGCTGTGTGATGGGGTGTGGTGTGTGTGTCGTTGGGACGGATATCATCTCTCAAGATAAAGCAATCATCATATATATATATATATATATATATATATGTGTGTGTGTGTGTGTGTGTGTGTGTGTGTGTGTTTTATATATTTAATTATGTGTATTTATTTTCTCTTAGCTAACAATTAACTCTGACAAAATAAATTGGTTAATAGTTACCAGGGTAGCAAAGTTCACAAAATAACTTGTGGGTAACTCCTGTTTATGAGGTAGAAACTCCCTCTTAATTTGAGGTATTTTGAATAAATATAAGATTAAATAAATGGATTTATACGCATGTGTTAAATAATTTCTTT
>NC_068990.1:51353646-51357896 GCF_001194135.2 Octopus bimaculoides
ATATCCATAAATTTCTTATAGATGTTCGTAGATACTGCATAGTTGTAAGGAATGTTAAGCCATATAGAATTTTTTCTTTTAAATTTGTAATATGATAGGGGTTTGTGGTTATCATAAGTATTTGGGGTTATACTGTTGCTTCTATTATCATTTATAGTTTTCTTATTGGGATCTATCTTGTTATGTAAAGTAATTTTCCTATTCTTATGGCCATTAGACAAATAGGGAAAATTATAAGGGTATATATTAATGAAATGATGACATAGAGGAAGGGGGTAAAGGAATAAGGAGATGAAGAGGGAGAAGAAAAAAAGAAGCATAAAAGTTCATAGTTCGACTTTCTGATGTTGTAGAAACAAGTGCATAAGTCCTTAGGTGCAATCCTGCGTAGATACACGTGGGTTAAAGTCCTGATATTGTAAACATCTAGAAAAAGAGACGCGAACATATCAATGTTCAATAGCAGAATGGTAGCGGAGGTGGCTATTGAGTGGTAAGAGGAAAGAAAAGTAAATAAATAGAAAGAGAGGTAGGTAGAGTGAGGGCGGAGTTAAGGATTGGCTTTAGGATAATGTAAGTTATATAAGCATATGGTATCTGAGAATATTGTGTACACGGGTAGCCGAGAAGATAAGAGAGAGGATGAGGTAGAGGAAGATAGCGTAAATAATAAAAAAATAGAGCAAAATAAAAGAGAGTCTTAGGTGTCGGTGGTATTCTTCTAGTCTGTAGGTGTTGGGAAGGAAATCTAGTAGTAAATGATTGTGGTTTGTTCTGGCTAACGTCAGTGGCTGTAGAGTTATTTTTAGCAACGGGGTTATAGGTGTGTAGGTAGTCGAGAATAGAGGAGCTAGCTGAATGTTGAATTATTTTGGAGTGTGAGTTAGAATTAAATATTAGAGGATCTATTAGGTTATGGCTTAAAAATAAATATTTATAAAGAATAAATATCTATCTCATAAAGGGATGAAATAAGGTAGAGAGAAGAGATATAAGAGATAAGGTAGATAGAAGAGACATAGAGGGGTATGTGTTCATGATCATGGGTGTTATTCGTGGGGTGAAGTGGGGGTGAACTTACATTTAGATTTATGAAAGAATTTAAAAGTGCGGAAAAATTTGTACTTACACGTAGTGAATGTTTCGTTGTATTTATTAGAAATTGTGGTGAGTTATGGGTTAAAACTTTGAGGGATTCTTTTAAGCAGAGTCCAGAAATGGAGTGTTGGCCTTGATACGGGATACCCGAGTCTATTATAGCCCAGGAAAGTGTATATTGTATTTTTCGAGGTGGGGACTATATATTATGTATGTTTAAGTGGTTTAAAGTGGGGCATTAGATATGTTATTGCGATTGGTGTTAGTGTTTTCATTGTGTAGGTCTATGGTAGGGTTGTATGCATTTAAATAATAAGAGCTAGGTTTACATTTGCTAGATGAGGTGATAATATATTCTGAATTTGGTGTAGATGAATAGGATAATTTCAAAGTGGATCTGTTAAAGATAGAATGGTACTTGTGGTTATGTGAGAAACTAGATTCTACTATTTTAAAAAATGCTTTAGCGAGGCCCTTAACGTTTAAAGCGAATGGAGGTGTATACCAAAGAATAGATCTCCCGCCGGTTTTATTAAGCAAGTTTGGGGAGGTGTAATTCCTAGTGAATGTTAGAGGAGAGTTGGAAGGTCTAATATTAGTATTAGTGTTCGTAGATCGAGTGTAATGCGTGCGGGTGTTAGGTGGGCGAGATTGTCTGATCGTAGTAGGAGGGTTTGGATTTCCAATATTTGTGCGCGTTTGTCTAGAGCTAAGTTTCGAGAAGTGTTCCTTAAGTTTAGTTTTGGCAATAAAATCTTCTCGGTGAAACCACTAGCATCTAGAGCTTGGTTATAGTAATTGGCGTAGTCATTAAAGATTTGCTCAGTGCGTATAGATCAGATTTTCTTATGGATATGCCTTTGATTATGCTCTCGAAAGTAGATTTATGATGGCTAGATTCTGTGTTTATGTATTTAAGGTATTGATTGGGTTTGTGATATGGGAAGTATAGTGAAGAGTTTAAATCTAATGTAACGTCTAGAAAATTTACTGTCCTGTAACAATTTTCAAAAGAGATAGATAGATTAAAGTTGGCGAAGAATTTATGTTTTCTAGTTTTTTCTAATGCAGATTTTGTTAGGCCAGTTGTAATTAATAATGCACCATCTCTATATAAATCTCCCTTGATGTGGGGAGTTATGTGCGGAGTTGTTGAAGGAGGTACTGTCCGACTAGATCCGTGACCTGAGCGGTGTCGGATGAGCCCACGGTTTTATCAAAGAAGTTGCTTCTGTTAGTATTGAGGTTAGTGCGGGACCAAAGCTTATTATCGAAGGATATGAGGGTTAAGGATTAGGGTTAGAGTTAATATGACAACAAAATATATATACTAACCACACGGTTCCGGGTTCAGTCCCACTGTGTGGCACCTTCTACTGTAGCCTCAGGCCGACCAAAGCCTTGTGAGTGGATTTGGTAGACGGAAACTGAAAGAAGCCTGTTATTTCTCTTGCTCTCATTTTTCCATGTAATCCATGTTTTTTCCAGGTTATGTTATTATGCTAATTGAAAATGTGTCAAATGTATCAGTTAATGCTGTCGTTCATTTTCTCTCTCCACTATCTCCCCATTCCTCTCCCTCTTTTCCTACCTACACACTCTACATTATTCTTTTCCCCCTCTCTCTCTCACCACCCCAGCTGTCCATTTCGATGATAAACTTTTGAACAGAACGGATAGGATGGATGCCTTCGATATAGCGATGAGATCCAGTGACTCGGCACAAGTCATGAATTTAGTTGGAGTCGACACCTTAGATCGAGTCCTGGTTTCCGGGTATCAGAGGGAGTCACTTAGGAACGATTTTCTATTCTTCCTTGATCGATGTAGGAAGGTAGAGGTAGAGAGGCATAGAAAACTATTATTCAAACGCTTCAATTTCGGCTTATTCATTACTACAGAAAATAAAGTCAATGTTTTAGATGCTACCTTCGGCTTAGATACCAGATTGTATGAGCCTTTTTAAAAGCCTAACGAACATCTTATGTACATTAATGTACAATCAATCTACCCTCTATAATAAGTGGATTAGTGAAACATATTTCTATTAGAGTATCAAGGCTAAGAGCCAACGAATGATTTTTAAAGCACACGCACCCTATTATAATGCTGCACTGCTGAGAGCCGAATACACAGAAAAAATAAAATATATACATGACAATAATATAATTCTGATAACGAAAACGCTAGAGAAACTACACCCAACATAAGATTACAGGGTTACCGATGCCTAACTGGCATAGGTGATCTAAATAGGCCAATAATAAGAGATCAGAACTCCAAAGGTTAAATAGGGACCGTCAGTGAAACACATCAAAATATAAGACTAACGCACAACGCAATCTCACATCACATATTAGAACCGACAATCCGAACTAGAAATACAAACAATCCGATATCTTGTGGTACAACCCTATCCATGAATTACATATATCATCGAGGATTGCGAAGGCGATTTTTTTTTTACCGCATTGGATAGATGTTTCCCTGAATCTAATAGATACTATAAGATATTTAACCGATACACCGTAAAGGTATCGTATGAAAACTCTAGTAACATGGGGCACCACATACACAGAATCAACTATAGGAAAATGAACCAGGGGTGGAACAACGAACCCAATGCGTCCATAATAAAAAAAGACAGCTTTTCCACAAAGGATTCGGCAAATAAGTTGGGAACGAGCTTTCCACTCTCTGATAGTTACAATACCAAGGACATGAATTACAGAAGCAACTGATTCAATGATAACCTTTCAAGGCCGCTTAATAAAAGAAATACCGAAGAAACTGAAACTGGAAAGATAAGGAAAACAGAAGGTGGTAGACATAAAGATGCGCCAAACAACGAATACAAGGATAAAGAAAAATGTCCTTCGCAGACCCAGTGCAGGCGCCAAAACGTGGTACACAAATGCACGGTGAAAACCTGAGGAGGCCCATATATGTATATTGGAGCATCAACTGATCTTTTAAAAAATCAATATCGGAAACACGTTACGTTGTCAGTTTCAACAGGATATTCAACATCAATGGTTGCCCTTATATGGAATAAATTAGTACTGTTCCTGAACATTGCTTTTTATACAGATAACGGACTGCTCGAAGTTTACAAACTTCCTACACTTAGATTTTTGGATTTGATATATATA
>NC_068990.1:51358285-51360521 GCF_001194135.2 Octopus bimaculoides
CTTCGCTAATCGTGCCATGCGGACATTTATTGTGGTTTTAGAGTCAGGATTTGACTGCTATTTTTTCAGCGTGGTGGTATCTCTTGATACCCTGTATTATAATTTTAAATAATTATTACCTTTGATGATTTTTATTCCCATGCTGACCACTTGATAAGATCAATATTTTAAATATCGATCTTATCCTTATATATATATATATATATATATATATATATATATATACTTACGCATGTATGTGCACGTGTTCATTGTGTATGCATATATATTTTTCATTAAGTATACAACTATGTTCAAGTTTTATTTTTTAGATATTTTGAATATTTTCTTCAGATGTTTACACTTGGTTTGGAACAATTCAGTTCCTAAATCCATATCCGACATTTCTCGCTTTCACAGTCTAATTTTAAAAAAATGAAATTGATTATATTTTGCAGTTATTGTTGTTTCTCATATCTTGATAGAATTCATGCGCAGACTTTCTCTCCAAAGATTTCTTGACCATTAGCGCCATGCATCGGCAGTCACGTTTTGATGATTGTCGCTGTCTACTTTATATAATTCCACACAAAAGTAGAAGACAAATAATGAAGTTCATACTCATATCGCAAAGCAATACCAAATTCATCACACAAACACACACTACAAAATATTAACACGTGGTAATTGACACGAAGAAATTGCTGTGGTCACAATTCCACTGCAACAAACAAATCAACACGTGGCTACTGAGGCATGATACTATTGTTAGCTTTGGCTGAAAAGTTTACACAAATTCAATTTGCATATAGGAAACAACAGAAGCACCAAATATATTGAATTCAGTTGCTGAAAATGAGAAAGTGAAGAATACCCTGCATAAAACGACAATCATCTAGAAAGCTCTTCCAGTTTTCTCAAAAAAACCCAGCTGAACTATTTTTTTCCAAAAGCTTCAGAGGTTTTTCATATATATATATATATATATATACATATATATATCAGTGGCGACTTCGGCACTTGAGCTGTTCGGGCTTAGCCCGAGTATAAGCTTAATAAAGCGGATTTCATTTCTGCCAACACAGATTTCAAGTGTGTAATTGCAGCCAATAACTCGGGCTCCTTTTATTGAACCTAGTTGCAGTTCATTTATTTTCCTTCAGCGTCTGGCGGTCATCTTAGAGGTGCTCTATGTCAAAAAATATCATTCGTAGCAGACGTTCCTTCGACATTGCTCACACGCGTCTGACTCGGATTCAGAAATTATAGCCGAGGTGTTATCTATAATCGTAAAAATTAAAAGTAATTAAAATTCAATGTTTTCTGGAAATAATAAATTTCTTTAGAGATTAGGATTTAAATTCCAATCTATGAAACGTTTCCCTTTTACAATATTCTTAAAGGAACGAAAAATTATCTAGCAACTCGGGCTAATATGAACGAGCCTAGTAGGTGAAAAGGACAAAGTGACCTCTCTTGTCAAGAATACAGGCGACAGTGAGATCGGTAGTGTTTGTTGTGCACTCTGCTTTCATTATTTGGTTGCTGTTATACAGTAGTACCTCGGACTAATACGAACGAGCCTGGTAAGGTGTAAAGGACTAACTGGCAACTCTTGTCAAGAGTATAAGCGACAGTCAGATCGCTAATGTTTGATGTGCACTCTGCTTTCATTATTTGATTGCTGTTATTCTGTGCGTCTATGTGTAAAGATCAGTTGTGTTTTGTATGATTGCCTTATTTTTACTCTAATATTACAAATGGAGAAAGACATAGTGCTAGATGTAAAAATAAGAAGTCTTTTGAAGATAGCGATATTGGAGAAAAACGTGAGCCATTCTTTCGTTAGGAGCAGCAAACTTGCTTACTGTTAGATTATCTGTGAACATGTAAGTCCTGCTATACTCGAGGTTGCTCCAATCTGGTCAGCCCCAAGGGAAACTAAGCTAAGAGCATTAGATTCCTTGGAAGAAAGCAGCCCTCTTTCATTTCACTGTGTCTCTTTCATTTTTTTCTCGTCCCTCCTTAATTCTTCTATCCCTCTGCCTCTACCTCTCTCTCCGTGAATATGTATGTCTCTTACCTTCTTTTATACACATGTCCTATGCGAAATCTGTGATGAGCCCAAGTGACGCTGATGACCTGGAGTCGCCTCTGATATGTATGTATGTATGTATGTATGTATGTATGTATGTATGTATGTACGTATGTATGTATGTATGTATGTATGTATGTATACATATATATATATATTTAT
>NC_068990.1:51360683-51362377 GCF_001194135.2 Octopus bimaculoides
ACACATGTGACGTGTTTGTATATTGTTATAATTGTCCTTTTAGTAAACAAATAAACAAGTAAATTGACATAATACAATATCTACAAGTTGATGAATACCACCTATTAATCCCCTCCATTTTCTTATTGCTATATAAATTAATGTAGAGGCACGTGGCTTAGTTTCGATTCCTGGACCGGGCGACGCGTTGTGTTCTTGAGCAAAACACTTCATTTCACGTTGCTCCAGTCCACTCATCTGGCAAAAATGAGTAACGCTGCCATGGACTGGCGTCCCGTCCAGCTGGGGAACACATACGCCATTGAAACCGGGAAACCGGGCCCATGAGCCTGGCTAGGCTTTAAAGGGCGCATTTATTAAGTGGAGGCGCGTGGCTTAGTGGTTAGGGTGTCAGCACCATGATTGTAAGGTTGTGGTTTCGATTCCTGGACCGGGTAACGCGTGGTGTTCTTGAGCAAAACACTTCATTTCACGTTGCTCCAGTCCGCTCATCTGGCAAAAATGAGTAACGCTGCGATGGACTAGCGTCCCGTCCGGCTGGGGAACACATACGCCATTGAAACCGGGAAACCGGGCCCATGAGTCTGACTAGGCAATAAAAGGGTGCATTTATATTTTATTTTATATAAATTAATGGTAAAATAATTTTTACTCGCACCCATTTATTGCACTTGGTAATGAAATTGTCATGCAATGAAAAAACACTAGTGTAATAATAATTGGGTATTCTTCCAGCAGTATATTGGATAGATATTCTTCCTTAGTGGGTTGGATTCACAACCCCTTTTTGTATCACCTAACTATCTGGATGTTTTGCGTTCTTGTCCAATTTTTGTATTATATATATATTAGTAAAAAGTAAGGGATTACCCCAAAACGATTACCAGTTTGCTTCCAGTTAGGTATGAAAAAGGTTATTCAACGGTAAAGATATAAATCCAATAAAGTTCTCATACGATAAGAAATTAGAGGAATATTCCGTTGGATTATTCTGAATATATTTCCTTAACAATATAGGTTTCCTGGAGTATAAATATTGACAATATAAAAATAAGGATAACGCCGAAGTGGCAATAGCATTACCTTTAATTCGATAATTATATACCGCCTTTAACACCAACACGTGGATATCAAGTTAAGACTATGAAGAGACTGCATCATTTTACAGTAGGTTGCAATTGCAACGTTTACTAATCGGTGCTATTGAAACATGTGTTAGTCTTAAAGACGCTATATAATTATCGAATTAAGGGTAATGTTATTGCTACTGCGGAGTAATCCTTATTTTCATATTGTCAATATTTATATATAACAAATTAAAAGGGTAGCTTATTAGCAATTAGAACCTAAAGGCAAAATTAATAGAGGTCATAAAAGTGATAGAGGGTACTCACTAGCACCACTTATGCTAAGATAAGAGCTAAATTAAGGCCAAAGCCACTAAAGCACTATACATAATGACTAACAAAGGGAGGTAAGTCCCTAGCGTATATAGCCGTTTCGCGATTTCGAATTTTGGTGTAGATCACCTTAATTCTCATCAGCATCAGTCATTAAGTATAGTGCTTTAGTAGCTTTGGAGTTAATTTAACTCTTATCTTAGCATAAGCAGTGCTAGTCAGTATCCACCGTTACTTTTTTGACTTCTATTAATTTTGCTTTTAGGTTATATATATATATATATATATATATAT
>NC_068990.1:51362909-51367838 GCF_001194135.2 Octopus bimaculoides
ATATATATACTAAAACCTTTTTCCTATACAAAAGAAACGTAGCAACGTGTGACTCCTTATTTTCCCTTGTTTTCTTCCATCCTTCTCACTTCTTTAATACGCTTATACAAATCATATATGACAAACTCACCCTAAGAATACGGGTACCAGTGGATCCCAACCGATTTTTGGCTATGCCCCACCGAATCATTTCTAAAATCCTGATGCCCCTTTGTGATATTTAATTTTTGTTATTCAAACTTTTACTACTATTCACTTGGAGGAAGCTTACAAGGCTAATAACTTGGTCTCTATACAAGCTTCCAAAGAACATGACATTCATGAAAGAGAAAAATAAAAAGGAAGGGCAGTTAAATAAATAAAGTTTCAAAGACATTGTTTTGGAGGACGCCCTCGAGCCAGAGCAGTTGGCTGTTTCACTACAAATAAATAGTTGACAGACATAACGAGTGGGGCTATCGGCGAGGTATTTTTTGGCGTTGGTAGTATTTTTGGTTAAATCACTTGTGATTCTGAGTCAGTCGTTTGTTTGTTATACTTGTTGGGTGAACCTAGGATCTGTTAAATGTGTTGAATTTTGAACTATTGTTGCTGTTTTTGCCTGTTTTCATATTTGTTTTCTTTCCCAATTATGGGTGAAGTGGAGAAGAGAGGAGAGATGGAAAATGAAGCAACTGGTAGCTATGCATCAGCCACGAGTAAAGGAGTATCTATTAACACCCTGGAAGTAAGAGGAATTAAGATAGAGCCCAGAAAGTGGAAGGAGGGCAGTAAATTAACAGAAAGGGAAGGAGCCAGTTTGAGGCTGACTCCACCGCAAGAATTGACTAACAAGGTGGTGAAGAGGAGAGTGGTGTACAGAACGTTATCCACGTTCCCTAAAAAGATAGAGGTTGCCCCAGTAGACGCAATAGAGGAGTGCCTCAAGGACGTAAAGGGGCTTACCACATTTTGTACACGTGGAAAAAAGTACGGCACAGTGGAAGTAAGGTTTAGCAACAAAGAAGACGCAATAAACCACTCAACTGTGCCGATAAGGACACCGGAATGGGTACTTCTGTCGACTTACTGTGGCAAACGCGTCGCCAGAGTAAGAATTGGCAGAGTATCCCACGGGATTAAGGAAGCATGGCTGGTGGCAGCAGTCATGCACAGAATGCAGGATGAAGTAAAAATCTTAAAAATTACGAGAACCAAAAAGGTTAATTGATGGGGGTATGGCCTCGAGATAGCCATACAAGCGAACCTAAAAGATTTTGTACGAGATCACGGAGGAGATCATTCTCTCAGAAGACATCAGACTAAGAGTGGTGGTGGAAGGAAGACCATCAACATGTTTCTTATGTGGTCAAAAGGGGCACATGAAAGCAAGGTACCCCCAGAAAGAAAATGAAGAGGCGGAACAGAAAAGTGAAGAACGGAGTACCGAAGTGGTAGTGCCAGAAAGGGAGAAATATAGAGTGGAGGAATCATTCACCGTCGTAAATAGGAGGAAAAGGAAAGAACGGGTGAGCTCTCCACCAGAGAGCCAGAAAAGGATGAAAGAAATTGAAATGGAGGAGAAAAGGAAGATGTTCGAGACATCAGCAGAATGAACAATGGAACGCAGAGTGACAGCAGAAATAGCATTGCAACACGATGTGGAAGGTTTAAACATTGACGTTTATTTTGGCGCACCAAGAGAGGAGCCAAGTGAAAAGACTCGCTCGGACAGCCCAGGTCTGTCGTTGAAGCAAACGGAGGTTAAAAAGAGAAAAAACAAGTAGCATATGGTCACATATGCCGAAAGTACGGCAATCGAGCGGAAGATAACGAAGTTTAAATCGATCATGAGAGTAAGGTTGCCACAGGAGAAATATGCAGAACGCCCAAGGAAATAATCATTGACAAGGAGAGAAACGAGAAACTCAGAGAACTGTTCGTAAGGAGTATAGACCCGTTAGGGGTCGAAATTGAATACGATGAATTACCATCGGTCGATGAGTAAGAAGATTTGAAACCCTTAATGAATAGTTAAAAAGTGTAAAGTAAAATATTATTAAAAAAAGAGAAAAAATAGACTTTTAAAATTTAAAAATATAAACGATGTCAAAAGAAGAAAAAAGAGAGTTTAAGAAAGATTTGTTAGTTTGTATAATTTAACTGTTAAATGGTGCTGCTTGAGAGTGGGGCTCAATGCAGCCATTTCATCATCATTAATTTTATTGTTTTTATACATCTGTCATTTTTCCATTCGTTTTCTGTTTTTTGTGCCCACTGTGGTCTTCTGTCTGTCCTTGTGCTGTCCGCTCTATGTTATGCCCTAGGTGCCAAAATAAAAAATTACAGTCGGCGAGGTATTTTTGTTGGTGTTGAATCATTTTTGATTTCGGTTGACCTAAGTCGTGTTATACTTTGTTGTTTCTGTGTTGAATGTTCTCCCCACGCGGGTGATCCATGTTTTGTTGAATTTGTTAAATACCGTTGCTGTTTTTGCCTGCGGGCCTGTTAAATTTTGTGTTGCCTTCTTTCCCATTTGGGGCGAGGTGACTGAAAAAATAAAAATAAAAATGGAGTGTGAACCAGTTCCAGCACATGCCGGGGAGTTATGCTTCAGCAGCTGGGAAAAGTGCAGATTTGCTAGAAGTGCGAGAAATAAAAATTGAACAGAAGAAACTGAAGGAATACTACAAGCTGATTCAGAAGGAGGGATCCAGTTTAAAGCTGACCCCTTCTACAAGAAAAGAACAGTAGTGTACAGAACTCTATCTACAACCACAAATAAAATAAAGATAGCTACAGAAGAATCTATTGAAGAATGTCTGAAGAAAATTAAGAACCTGACAACATTATATACAAGAGGCAGAAAATACAGCACAGTGGAAGTGAGATTTGCCAACGAACAGGAGGCAATAAATCACTCCACTGTGAAGCTGAAGACGGGAAAATGGGTACTCTTACCTATCTACTGTGGCAAAAGGGTCACCAGAGTGAGAATAGGTAGAGTACCACGAGAAATCAAAGAAGCGTGGCTGGTGGCAGCTGTAATGCACAAAACTGAGGAAGACGCCAAGATTCTAAAATTGACAAGGACAAAGAAAGCAAATTGATGGGGATACAGACGAGAAATGGTCGTCCAGGTCGGACAACAAGATCTAAATGAAATTGCTGAAGAAATAATACTGCCGGAGGACATAAGGTTGAGAGTGGTGGTAGAAGGAAGGCCACCAACTTGCTATCAATGCGACGAGAAAGGACATATTAGGATAGTGTCCTCAGAGAGAAAGTAAAAACGAGGAAAGCCAACAGGAGCAGAAGGCCGAAGTGGCGGACCTAGAAAATAAAAAATGCACGATAGTGGAAGAACCATTTACGGAAGTAACCAAAAGAAAAAGAAAAGAACTAGTGAACTCACATCTGAACAGTCCGAGAAAGAAAAAGGTGGGTGAAATGGAATATACAAATTTTTCACTACATGAACCTCCAACAGCACCAACAACGAAGAAGAAAGAAAAGGAAACTATCACAGACAACCAGGTTCCGCCGTAGGAACAAACAGTAAAAAAACCTGGAAAAAACAAATGGCATATGGTAACATATACAAAAACACAGATATAGAAAGGAAAATCCCCAAATTCAAATCAAATGATAAGAGTTAAATTACCAATGAAACATTACCCAGAAAGTACAAAAGCCATAGTAATAGACAGAGAAATACGAAAAATTAAAGGAATGGTTTGGAAGCAAGGTGGAGCCAATGGGAGTGATGGTAAAGTTTGACGATCTACCGCCAGTTATAGATTACGACGACGTGTTGCCACATATAGAATGGTAAAACGTGAATAAGCTTTTAAATATTTTTAAAGACAACACATACGATACTAAAAGGAAAAAAGGGGGAAAAAAGAAGGAAAAGTGATATAAAAACTTTGTATTAAAACAATTAGTTGGTACTGCTTGAGAGTGGGGTTCAAGCAGCCATTACAGCCTCATTTAATTATTATCCATCTCTCATTCATTCGTTTTATGCTTTTTGTCCCCATTGTGGTGTTCTGTCTGTCCTTGTGCCGTCCCCCTCTGTATCATGGCCTATGTGCCAAATAAAAGAATACAATTGATGAGGTGCGTCGTTCGACCACTCGCGCAGTTCGGGCCAGTCGGGCCAGTCGGGCCGACGACGAAGTACGTCGTCATGATACCACACAGAACAGTGTCGAGCAAGACCGTACAATGGCGACAAGGATTTGAACTACATGAAGTGGAAAATATTTAAAATCCTAGCACTTTGTAAAAGTGGTGACAAGAATTCGATAACACGCAAGACATAACAATGGCGACGAGTTTTTGAATATACGCAGGATACAACCATGATCGCAGCATACAAGGAGAAATTCGGTGACAAGAATTTGAAAACATGCAGTATACAACAATGACCGCAGAATACAAGGAAAAATTTGGTGATGACTTATTGTTCCTTTATTTTTCTGGGGAAGTAACACCAATCATTTAAAGATTATCAAAATGAAGTAGATTGAGATGTTTATTTTGAACTTGTGGAAGACACACGAGATACGAGATGTCAAAATATTGTTCATTCGATAACAGTCGCACTCTTCTTATTGTTTCTTAATAATAATAATAATAATTAATTCGTTTTATTGGCCACAAGGGCTAATATCAATTAAAAACATCTAAGGACAAAGACAGGACGAAGGTTACAAAAGGTTTTGTCCGAAAAGGTAATAATAATAATAATAATAATAATAATAATAATAATAATAATAATAATAATTAATTCGTGTTATTGGCCACAAGGGCTAATATCAATTAAAAACTTGTAAGGACAAAGACAGGACGAAGGTTACAAAAGGTTTTGTCCGAAAAGGTAGGAAAGTTCGTCTAAACAGAGGAAGAAAACGGAGAAAAATATTATAAATAAATAGATAAATA
>NC_068990.1:51371272-51377115 GCF_001194135.2 Octopus bimaculoides
TTGGTGTTTGCGGTGGAGAAGGTGTTGCTATTTGTTGTGAGTGTGTGTTGTTGTTGTTGCCGATGATGTTGGGAAGCTCACCTTTTTCGCGCCTCCCCTCTTTGTCAATTGTTTCTTTTGTCTTTCTTCTCCGTTTTTTCTTTGGTGGTACAGTGTGCCACTTCCCTTTCTCACTATCAGTGCTCGCACAATCCGAGCTGATCTGATCTAGAAAGGGAATGTTTGTCGGATCTGGCGAAAATTCTTTTGCAATTTCTGTTGTTGTTGTTGCTGGTTCTGTTGTTGTTGGTTCTGTTATCTTCTTTGGTGTGAAGGTTCTTGGGGTTGGTGTTGGTGTTGGTGTTGGTTTGGTGATGGCTGGAGATGGTGGTGTCGCTTTTCGTGGTGTTGGTGGTGATGGTGTTGGTGGTGTGGAGGCTTTTGGTTGTTGTTGTTCTTGTTGCTGCAATTTTCTATTTCTGTCTGCCTCCACTCTTTGCTTGTAGATGGGGCAGTCTTTTGTTAGGTGTTTTTCGCTGCTGCAAAGGTAGCACTTTGGTCTGCGCCCCTCTACAGCAATGTTTATCCTACTGCCATCCGGCAGGTTTATTGCGTCGGGTATGGTATTTATGCTATCTTGTTCAATTTGAACAAGGAGTTGCATTTCCATGCCCAACTAGTTTTTTTCTTTCACTCTGTGCACCTCCAGAATAGTGGCAGTCTCTTCAATGTCGAAGAGCACAGCTGCCACTAGCCAGGAGGTGTTCAGTTCTGGCCGCACTTGATTTATTTTTATTTTTGTCACGCGTCGACCAAGGTATGTCGGCACGAGTAATAAATCGTCCGCCTTTAATGGTGTTGTGGAGTGCCGGATGGCATCCTCTTCCGTTGGGAAGTGCACTTCCACTGTTCCAAAGCGCTTCCCTTTGGTTACGAAACTTTTCTGGCCCCATATGGGCTTTAGAGCTATCTCCAATCTCTGTGGGGTAGCACTCTCCATCTTTTGGTATTTTGTGTTGAACACCTTGTATACTATTGTTTTTCTCTTTGTTGCTTGTATTAATGCTTGTGGAGTGTTAAGGAAGACATTATTGCCATCCCTTCTTAACAATTCCTTGGCATTCTTTATTTCTGCCATTGTCACTTTGACTTCTTCTGAGCTCTGCTTAGCTGCGGAAGCGAAACCGTTACAATGGCTACTGGTTGTGGTCTTGGTGCTGTTGCTGGTGTTGTTTTCTTTGTATGTTTGTTCTTTGTTCTATTTTCCTCCTCCTTCTCCGGTGTAGGAGCAATGGTAGAGGTGAGAGCTGGGAAGTCAGCGTCAGAAAGTCTGTTAAACAGACCTGAATCAGGAACGCTGTCCCCTATGGCGTCAACTGGGCGGGGTGAAATGTGACTTGACCCGTCATTCTTTTTGTCGGGGAGTGATGCAGAGAGAAGAGAACAGCTGGCTGCTCTTTTCAATGACATTTTGCCTTTTGTGGCATTAACTGGGCGGGGTGAAAAATGACTTGACCCGTCATTCTTTTTGTCGGGGAGTGATGCAGAGAGAAGAGAACAGCTGGTTATTTTTTTTCCGACATTTTTCAGATATGATACGTGTGAAATGTGAAGATGGAAATGTTTCAAACGATGAATTCACCCCTAAATGGGGGAAATCTCGCCTAACCGACTAGCTCCGCAAGAACCTAGTCGGCTTGGCTACAACAATATATAAAAATTAAAACAGATTTCAATAATAATTGCCGATAGATGTGTAATAATTTAATGCTTCTGTGATGAGAAATTGAAAAAAGGACTTTGGTCTGTGTAATAGTTCAAAAAAATAATTGTTGATAGGTGTATATCGGAGAACTATGAAATAATTAATTTCTCTGTGATAGGAGATTGAAAAAAAAGATTTTGTTCTATGTGATAGATGGAGAAAAAAATAATGAAAAAATATACTGTGTGTAGAAAAAAATCTCAAGGTGGGGAGGTGTCGTGAAGGACACCCCCTAGCCAGAGAAGTGGGCTATTTCACTACAAATAAATAGTTAACAGACATAACGAGTGGGGCTGTCGGCGAGGCACACCATTCGGCTACTCATACATTCCGGGCCAGTCGGGACGACGACGATGTACGTCGTCATAATACCACACAGAGCAGTGTCGAGCAAGACACAACAGACATAATAGAGAACTGAAATACAGAAATATAAAATAAGTAAACTAAAGTGAGTGAGATCCTTGTGCTTTATGCCTGCTACTGAGAGATTTTATATTAGGCACCAATTTACTCAGCTTTAGTCTTAAATCTCCTTGTTTAGTGATATCCAGTCGATTTCTTTTCTTCAATAACAAATCATTTACAGTATTAAAGCCACATTCAGCTAAATATGAAGATGGGAACGGTAACAACAATTTTCTTGCAAAGTTGGTTAAATTTGGGTATTTGGTTTCTGTCTCATCACAAAGCCATGACAACAGTCCTTTTATATTGAATAAAGTTTTCACTGACTCATCATTTTGCCTTTTCGAGAGTTCCTCTTGGTACTGTATCGAAACGTCAGATATATCCACTAGCATTCGCTGCATCACCTATGTTGGAAAATCAATTTATTTTAAATCAAAAAATATTTCATTCAAATCAGAAGCCAATATTTTCTGATGATACACAATGACAAGTACAGCAGAATCGGTCATCTCACATTTTTTTTTACCCAATGAAACTAGTCAAAACTTTTGTCAAAAATATTTTTTTGATATGCCTTAATGAATGCAATAAAGCCAAATATCTCCTTTGCACCAATAAGAGTTTTATTTGATACTTGAAGTTGTTTATTTAGCATATTCAGTTTTTCAAAGATATCCGTTTAATAACTCACAAATGCTTTACCATCAACGGTTAGCAGATGCTTCATTTCAGGCTCGTCGCTTAAAAAGTCACTAACAACATCAAATAGTTCCATAAATCTTTTCAAGCAATTCCCCTTTGAGAGCCACCGTACCTTAGTATGAGATAAAATCTCAATCTGCATTTTCCTTTTCACAAAACTGCTTGAAAAGACGCTCACATTTGGCATTACCTTTGATAGCATTAGTACATTTTATAACTGATTTTAGTACCTCATTGAGAACAGGAGAAATATTTTCGAATACTAAGTTCTCTCTATGTATAACACAGTGCACAAGAAGTATTTCTGGGTTCTCATCTTTCATATATTTTGAGCAGCATTTTTCTTGCCCGTCATAACAGGAGCATCATCTGCAGCACAAGATGTTATTTTCTCTCTTGGTATATTGTTGATATCCAAGTAATTTTTTAGCTTATCATATATGTCAGTGGCGGCAGTGGTGGATTCTAATGATTCGCAGAATATGATTTCTTCAGCAAATTCACCTTTATCAATATATCTTGCATAGGTTAGCTATACGACCTCGCTGTCTCTTCGAGTTGATTCATCCATTTGCAATGAGAATTTTTGGGAATTCAGCTTTTCAACAAGTTGTGTTTCAATATCTTCACTCATTTCATCTATTCTTCTACCAACACTATTGTTACTGAGTGGCATGGCTTGAACTTTGTTATATTTTTCCAAGACTGTTTTAAAAAATGTTGATATTGATAGTTTAATTAAATTCTCTCCAATAGTATGATTTTTTCAACATTTAGCACCACATTTTTCTTTAAGATTTTTGTCGTCAGAGATAAAAGAGTGACTACTTTTAGACACAAGTCTGTCTCCAGTTTATTTCTCCATAGGGAATTAAGAGGGCATTGCTTTCAGTACTGACCAACTGACCAGTTCTATAGTACAAACACGCACGTACGCACGCCCCCACCCACACACTTACACACAAACTCTCTCTCCCTCTCATACACAAACATACGCTTTTGTAATTACCTACATGTAATTTACCTACCACTAAATCGAAGGAAATAATCTATTCCTTCTTTAGTGACATCAGATTTTTGAAGATGATGAAAACAACCTATTGTCTCTAAAGTGTCCAAAATTTCATAAAATTTTCCACAGAAGGAATGTAAAGAATTTTTTTTTAATAACCCATTCTCGAATTGACTCTATTGGTATTGTAAACATTGTGTACAAAAGGTATATATTCAACATAAACCTAGACATGCCTCGCCAAATATTACCATGCTCCTCCAAAACATAACCATGTCCCATCGGTGGAGCATGTGCCCGGAAACGTATTTTTATATATTTTTTGCGTCCATATAAATACATAGAATAAATTTGTTTTTTACTGCTAATTTTCATATCGTCCAGTCATCCAACTTGTAACGAAAATTACACCGTTATATTTTGAAAATCAGACAGCCAATCAAATTTAAGTACCTATTCATTGAATTGAATTATATTACATTATATTACATATACAATCCCAATTTTAATTCAGTATTTATCACAGCTGTCCGACGAATGGGAACGTAAAACTGAATAACAATTTTGTGAGAATTTTGCAGCTTTAATAAAAGTATGTATGTGTGTGTGTGTGTGTGTGTGTGTGCGTACACAGAGATGGAAAGAGAGAAAGAGAGAGAGAGAGAGAGAGAGAGAGAGAGAGAGAGAGAGAGAGAGAGAGAGAAGAAAATTTTGAGGCATTTTCAACTTTTTTGAATATTTTCCTTATATATGTACATATAGATTATTTGCAAACAACTTACAGGTGCAAGTGTTACCAGTTGAAAGCTCCGCATATTGGACTCTAGCAGGCTTATAGAGCCATCATGAAAGAATGCATGCCCTTTCGGGACCTTTCTGTCAATAGTATTATTGCGCACTGGCGCCCTCACTAAGCTAAGGTGCCGCTTGCTTGATCAACTGATTACTTGTTGTTGTTGGCACTCCGTCGCTTACGACGTCGAGGGTACCAGTTGATCCAATCAACGGAACAGCCTGCTCGTGAAATTAACGTGCAAGTGGCTGAGCACTCCACAGACACATGTACCCTTAACGTAGTTCTCGGGGATATTCAGCGTGACAGTGTGACAAGGCTGGCCCTTTGAAATACAGGTACAACAGAAACAGGAAGAAAGAGTGAGAGAAAGTTGTGGTGAAAGAGTACAGCGGGGTTCGCCCCCCCCCCTGCCGGAGCCTCGTGGAGCTTTAGGTGTTTTCGCTCAATAAACACTCACAACGCCCGGTCTGGGAATCGAAACCGCGATCCTATGACCGCGAGTCCGCTGCCCTAACCACTGGGCCATTGCGCCTCCACCAACTGATTACTAGACTTGAATCAATATTCGTTTAGCCATTGCTCATCGTTTCATTTTAACCAAATCCTTTGCCTTGCCTTCTCCACTGTAACGTTGAGAACACTCATGATGATAATTGCTTTACAATGACTTAGGCCTAGTCACAACAAATATTCCTACACTTTGTTTCCAATAAATCCTCTATTTTGGTATAAAAATTGAAATTTCTTAAGTTGATAAACCGCTGTCAAGTGTAGAATTCGACGTTTCCCCTTACTGTCCTGGTTTCTTGTGTACCGTTACTACCTCACAGTATATAATTGAAAGAGATAAGAACTGAAAGCTGTTCAGTAGAGCTCTCATGGAGAGAGTATTGATTTGCGGGGAAATAGTCTTACAAGAATTACTGTTACGATGAAGTATATAGAGAGCAGAAACAATAAAACAGGAACAAACAGTGAATAAAGTCCGGAGAGAACAGTGGTGAGGAAGGTAAATATAATTGCGTGGTGTTAGATTCATATGAAAAATATTCTCATTTTGACAAATATTTCAGGTTATTGATTCTCATTTCGGTTCAGAAATGTATATATCATAAACATACACAGATATAATGCATTTGATTAATCGTGATCATATTTTACCTTGTTTCCTTTTATAT
>NC_068990.1:51377277-51383723 GCF_001194135.2 Octopus bimaculoides
TAGAGAGAGAGAGAGAGAGAGAGAGAGAATGTTACTATTTCTGTAAAAACGTTTCCACAGTTTTAAGTCTCCGTTTCTTTATTTCAATGAATCTTGATTTCTTTTATTATACAGTCAGCTAACCTGAATATTGGCAGTAATATTGCTATTCTGCATGCATTTCACGATATTGTTTGATGCAAGAGGAAATCGCTGAGCCTGTTTATTATTTTATTCTTGCTTTTGCTTTGTTCATTTTTTTTACATCAGATATGTTTTCCTCATTACCGAAGTATTTGTATCGTTATTGACTAGTATATAAAATATGAACATTTATTATGAAAAAATTTACTTTCCTTGCCACATGAAAATAGTTTATAATCATATCAAGGTGTTTCTTGGTTTCATTAATATTATTCACATTATATTTCCCTGCATGAATAAAGAAACTGTTGCTTTGATTGACTTACTTTACTGTTCTAAAGCTATGCATATGAAAATTCGATTTTTGCGATAGCAGTGAGAGTATTAGATGCCTTACCAGATAAGATCAAGGGAAGGCTAACTTATTGAATAGTTTATAGAAGTAGATTATGTTCGTTGCAGAGTATGTCACTGTACTCTTTGTGTTCAGTTGGCAAGACGATAAGGTTTATCTCAATATATCAGTATTTCAATTACGGATATCGTGATTTTAAATGTAATCAACCAATCTTACAATTATGAAGTTTCTCTTGCGTTGCATGTGACACAAAGTACAGCTAATTTGCAACAAATTTTTTCTCTTTGCTATCAGTAATTATTTTGTTACATTGATAATGGTCCTGGATAAATTGCTTCCATACTTGAGATGCTGGACAAATTGCTTCCATACTTGGGATGCATAAATATGATCTCGGATACATAATAGGGTCTTCAGTTTATTTTGTTTTTACTAAAAGGTAAGAGAGGGAGAAGAAACATACTTCTTCATCCACATTAAAACACGCTTTCTAATCTGTCGCTGGACGAGAAAGAGCAGTTACAGCCGAATTCAGACGTGTTGAATGGTCGTTGTTTTTAAAATAAAGATAAAATAAAAACAAACGGATTTTTCTCCTTGGTACGAAAATGATGTAAGGCGAGCGAGATAGATGAAGTCTACTTTATTAGCTACTGTGATCAATACAAAACAAGTGTTTTCCTCCCAGTCACCATCCACGCGGGGATTGTACCTTTCTGGACACACTCATTCAATTGGGCTGCTAGTCTTTCATGTACCACGTGGAATCTCTTCAGCCAGAGCCATGAATCCTATCTGGTCTTGGGGCTTTCCAGTTAGACACTTTACCCACTTTCACATCATTCGTGCTTATGACAATATTCCTTTGTTTCTTTCCCTCCTTGTAATTCTGTCTTGATAGTTCCTATCCACATTGCATCTCTTTTATATACCACATTGCTTCTCTATAATCCACTCCAGAACTCCTTGGCTTGATTTGCATTAGGAGCAACATTTTCCCCATTATCTCCTTCTAACGTTCGGAAGAATTGCTTTGGGTTATTTATGAACCATCTGTTCTCCTCGAACTGCTTATTTCTGTTCACAAATTTCCTGATTTTCTGGCTTTTTGCCACGATCTTCTGTTTTAACTGCTCTATTACTGCATCAAACCCGTTCTTCTGTAATTTATATTTCTTTAATATTTCTCGGCCGGTCTTTTTCCCATTTTTCCAGATCTAGGAAAAATTGAGTAATGGTTAAAAGGATCTCTTAACCATTGCCCATTTTTTCCTAGAAATTGCCTTGCCCGCATTTTGTCATTTCCAATGCGTCGTTTCCACCATGGTTCTTTCGCTCCGCCATTTTTTGTTCTCGTAAGTTGTAATTTCTCCTCAACAAGTAGTGCAATAGCGTGGAGAAGGTTCCTTGTTTGTGTTATATCCTCCTCTGGATGTATGGTATGACAGTATTTATCTTTTGTAAGGCGGTGAGCTGGCAGAAACGTTAACACGCCATGCGAAATGCTTAGCAGTACTTCGTCTGTCTTTACGTTCTGAGTTCTGAATTTAATTTCCATCGAGGTCGACTTTGCCTTCCATCCTTTCGGGGTCAATAAATTAAGCGTACTGGGGTTGACTGGCACCCCGCTCCACGAAAATTTCAGGCCTTGTACCTAGAGTAGAAAAGTATTTATCTTTTGTGTCACTTTATCTGTCATACTCTTATCTACCTTTCTCATATTCATAGTTTTTTTTCTTCTGGAGCATTCATGAAGTCGGTGAGTTGTCTTTGAATTTCAAGCAGTTCATTGTCTAGTTGGTTCATTTCCCCAGCATAGCCACCCACCACAGTATCAGGGTTCACCGTATAACGTTCCTGTTTCTCATCCTTAAAAGCCCCATCACCATTCCCTTGTTCCTCCTCTCTACTCTTCTCTCTGCTTTCAACTCCTACCTCTCTGTTTTCAACTCCGACCATACTTTATAGCCCTTCTTCAGGGACGCTCAGACTCTCACTAATCCGAGATAATTCTACTCCAGTTAAGTAACCCTTTCTTCTCAAGGGAGTCGGAAAATCGCAAAACATGGATCAGTGTTCAAATGTTGCTTTCGCAGTTGCACCACTAGTAATTTCACCCGTTGCAGATAAGAGGTCGGGCAAAAGTTCACCTCGCTCTTGGTCTCAAACATAGTCGATAACACTGGTCAACAGTAGTCAACGTCACTTACTATATTTCAGGCTGTTACTCATACAATGCATTGCTCCAGGAGATTACTCAACGCTGTGAGTCGTAGCGTTGTATTGCTGCTAAGGAGGGGCTCGATCAATGTGGCTAAATAAACAATTTTTGGCGCATAACTCTGCTGAACACATATCATTATAAGATTTTGGCCAAGGTGTTAGCCAAGAAGTTGGTGATTGTCGTCAATAAGCTGGTCGGTGACGCGCCTACATGAGCTATCCCGAACAGATCTATCCACAACAACTTCCACCTCACAAGCTACATCATAGTGAGGGTAGAGAAGGAACCTGGTATGTGTGGAGCCCTAATCAATTTTGATCAATCAAAAGCTTTTGATAGGGTTGACCACCAAACGTTGGAGACTATTCTCACAGTAGCCGGTTTCGGTCTGGCTTTTAGAGACTGGATCATTGCCATGTACAGAGACATCTGCGTCAGAATCATTTAGCACTGCCCCTTCGGTCCGTCAAGGAAGCCCACTCCCGCCCCTTTGTATGCACTGGCTCGCGAGTCATTTCTACGGAGGCTGGATGAGGGGATGAATTAGGCTGCGGAAAGTTCGTGTCAGCTTATGCAGACGGCGTCACGGTAACTGTCAAACCTCTCGGAAATCGAGGTGATGGGCACTATCCTAAGTGTGCACGAAGCGGTGAAAGGAACAAAGATTAACCAGCAGTAGTCGATGGGCCTGTAGTTCGGCACCTAGAGAGGCAAGTCCATGTCGTCCGACAGCGTTGTAGGGCGCTAGAGGGAAATAATGGTTCAATTGCTCTGGCTGGTTTGGTCCGGACCTCCAGGTGGACAAGAACTGGGGGGTGGGTAACGAGCAAAGTGATCAGTCTCACCCAGAAATGGACAGGGAGGAACCTGTCCATGAAGGGTTGGGTGAAGGTGGTGAATGCGTACATCGCCTCTGTCATCTGCTACCACCTGACCATCGTCCTTTACTCTGCTTCGTGGATGATCAAGCTGGAGCGCTCGCTCATCCACTTTCTGCAAAAAGCCGTGTTCTGCTCGTCAGAGGATCTACCAGCAGCTGCTGAGTAGAGAACTGGGCACACTGTGGCTAATGATGTGCATACATGCGCTGAGGCTGTGACATCTTCAGCATTTCTCTTAAGGTCACCGTTTGTTAGACAAGATTTTTCGCAGTTCGTCTCACTGACTAAGCCACAACCCTGGATCAGATGTAAACCAAGAAGGGCCGCTTTGTACTTGAAGTGTCAGCTAGCGCTCATAGTTTTCTGCCAGTCGGGCAATGCAGCCGGTGGGAGTTTCACATTGGAGTTCTGTAAGGGATTAGTGGTGGGCAAGATCGAAGATGCCCTCGTGGAAATTCTGGATGTCAGAAGGGATAAATTAGCTTGTCTTTTTCGGAGGACTTATGGGCCGGGGCGAATAGATAATTTCCAGAAATCCCTGGGCTAGCAGTGTTACCAGGGAGCTCTGCTTATTCGAGACAAGCTCTAGAAGCATAAAAATGCTGTGAGACGTATACGTCCGTGATGTGCGCAGGACGACGAAAGCGTTCTGCATGCATTCGTTCAGTGTCCGGACATTGCTGACTTGTGGAGCTTTGTCGAAGAGCTGTTGACGCGTGTACCTTACATGAATCATCTGGTTCCACCGCTTCAGTGAAAAATAGATCTTGATAACGGTTATACTTGGATGCAAAAGTTAGTTCGTTTTGTTCGTCGTATTCAAAGGTAGGAAGCTTGTCGAACACTTTTGAGGGGGTTAGATTTGCCTGCATAAGCTTAGAAGCTAAAACTGTTAAAAGATTCAATTGCTGCTTGCCACATTGTTTTTATATTTCTAAGGACTGTTATTGCATGAGCAACAGGTTAATGAGATCTGCATTAATTTCCAGTTTCACTCGTCACCAAAATTAATATTATTACGAAGGCGGCGAGCTGGCAGGGTCGTTAGCAAAATGCTGAGCGGCATTTCATCCGTTTGCGCGTTCTGAGTTCAATTTTAGTCGAGGTCGACTTTACCTTTCATCCTTTCGGGGTCAATAAAATAAGTACCAGTTGTGTACTAGGATCGATGTAATCGACTATCTTCCTTCCCCAAAATTTCAGGCCTTGTGTCTATAGTAGAACGGATTATTATTGGGGTGGCGAGCTGGCAGTACTGTTAGAACGCCTGGCACAATACGTTGCGATATTTCGTCCGTCTTTACGGACCTAGTTTATATGCCCGAGGTGAATTTTGCCTTTCACTGCTGGATTGATAACATAATGTATCAGTCATTTAGTGAGGTCAGAATAATCATCCAGATTTTAGTTTATGCGTATAAAACAATTGCGTGCTGAATGTGCAGAATTGTAAGAAAACAAAATGCATCACTGTATCTGGTTACAGTTCTTTATGCTCTGAGTTCAAATGCAGCCGAAGTCAACTTTTCTTTTCATCCTTTGGATTCTATAAAATACAAGTCATATAATCGCCTACGTCAATCCAAAACGCGTCACAAATTTGAATCTCAACTTATTTTATTACCCTGCGTTCGTAAGCGAAAGCCGTGTATTGTAACCACTGGTCTTTGTCTGTCTGTGTGTTTTCCAAAATTACTGGGAAAAAATGGTGTACCTATTCGCGTAGACACGTGCGGGAGCATATATACATAAAAACATAAATAGATATGCGACGGTGTGTGTGTTTCGTTTTTTTACGAATTGATTTCTTAATTTCACCGGAGTATAAATACCTATAGTGGTGATACTTAAAAGAAATAAATGAATAAAAATCTAACTTACAAATTTCCCGATAAGCAGTGGTCATATTATTTGTGTCCTACAACGTACTACATACAGTACATTTGATTCACCTGCCATTATTGAAAGTCGTTGAAAACACTTAAATTCTATGCAATGTTTTCTATAATTATTTCATTTTGTTCAATTCTTTTTTGATATGACTCGACTCTCGCTTGCGTGTGTATAGATCATGGGATACCTATGCGTGTACACACGTATGGGTACATACATACATACATACATACATACATATATATGCGACTCTAATTTGCGAACAAAATTATCCCCGCGCATCGCCTCCAGATGCTTTTTAAAAATTTCGTGTCTAAATGAGTTATTGGTTAGTCTTTAGCTTCGATTATCCAATGATTTTAAAAAAATCAAAATGAGTTATTTCTTTCTTCACATGTATAATACCTGTTTACAAAACGGGTGTTATATTCAATTAATATTTTCTTCTTTAAAAACAAAATGGAAGGAATTCTATTGAATATTATTTTCTTTTCGTTTGACGTCAGTATTACTGGATGTTAACACCTCCGTCAGCTAATATTTTACAACACATTGGATTGACATTTTTACGTGCAGAACTAGTCTACAACGTAAGTAAATTTCATTAAGTTACCTTTTAATAAAAATAAACAAAGCAAAATTATCTGAACATTATGTCAACATTTTGAGCCATTACGTTGGTTCGACTTGATTCAAATTAACGTCAGTAAAATGAGTTCGCCACCCCTTAGAGAAAGAAAACAAAACAAGCAAGTAACACAAAACAGAAGGAAATGAAGCGACGTCCTTCACGCTAGATGTAAATTTCGCAGACCCGGAAGACATTGATTTAAAACAGGGCGGCAGCGGTAGTATGGATGACGATAACAAACTGACACACGCGCATGCGCGCGCGCGAACAAACACACGCAGACACACACACACACACACACACACACACACACACACACACACACACACACACACA
>NC_068990.1:51383733-51385247 GCF_001194135.2 Octopus bimaculoides
TCTCTCTCTCTCTCTCTCTCTCTCTCTCTTTTTCTCTCTCTCTCACTTTCTCTCCTTTCTCTCACACACACACATACAAAGTTCGCCGAGTGCGAAATAGAAGCATTTCTTCAAATTCTGCCAGTTTTGCATGAGTTATCTTTAACAGTGACTATGGAATGGAAAAGGTGATCAAACGTAGATCACTTGGAATGGAAGATGGGAAGGTGATTTCTGGTGTGATTCGTAAGGCAGACCATCCAAACCGGGTGAATTGCACCTCGTGCAGCCCACAAGGGACAATGAATTTCGGCTGAAGTTATTGGACTACCGCAGCGCTCAACGTCTGCCGTCGAAAGGTGCGACAAGCCGTTGAGGTAGGGACTGAAGTCCGATACCATCTCTGATCCGCCACTCTCCCCACAAAACAACCGAGCGAAGTGCTGGCAAAATGCCTCACACATCTGCCTGGCAAGAAAAGCCCTTGCATAGCAAATATTGGGTTAAACTAAATAGAAAAGAAACAGACAAAGCAAAATCCCAACAATGACTGAGAAGCCCAGGACTCAAAGCAGAGACAGAAGGATTTTTAATTGCAGCACAAGATCAAAGCCTTCCCGCCAGATATTACCAAAAACATGTAATAAAAAGTAATACAACTAGTAACTACAGAATTCGCGCATTTTGTTGTCAGCTGAGATAGATGTCTGTTAAGAGGCTCACAAACAAGTCTGGTATCGAAGTATAAAGCTCGTAGGGCAGACCATGCAAACCCGGTGGTCTGCCTCTCCTGCAGCTCTTCATCGTTTCCTCTATCTCCGTAGCTGTTATCGGCCTTTGGCAGCACTCCGCCTCGCTCGCTGAGAGTCGTGGCAGGCCGTCCAGCTACACACCGAAGTCTGCCATGCTATCCGTCCAACCATTCGTCCCGAACAGTTGTTGAAAAGCCGCACACATCTGTTTCGGTTCCAACACCTCGCATCCGTTCTGGTCCACCAAAGACCGAATGATGGTTTTATTGCTACGTTTTGTCTCCACAACTCGGGCTCATCATGACGCTTCCGTTGCCTCCCTGCTCAGATTCAGTGCCTTAGCTCTAACAACGCAACCTTCATATTTGGCCTTGAAATAGTGGTCGAAAGCCAGCATATGAAAAATACCTTTTAAAGTAAAAATTATAATTATAATTATAAATAAGGGCAAAACAAAAAAATTTTCTTTGCTAATGTGGAAAATGTGCCAATATGGTTAGACGATTCAGTGTCTATTTATCAGCATATTGCCTAAGAAAATTTTTTTTACCCTTATTTATAATTTATATATATATAAATATGGGAGAATTTACGAAAAAAACAACAGACGAAGACAGGTGGTGTAAACAACAAATGGATGTTTTAGTTTAACGCTCGGGAATAGAGAAAGTCTTTGACGTTTCGAGCCTATGCTCTTCAAATGAAAGGAACACAGAAAGAAATAAGGAGAGAAACAAGGAGGAAAAAATATAAATGTAGTGGTCAGCGATCTATCATGGGGAA
>NC_068990.1:51386033-51389095 GCF_001194135.2 Octopus bimaculoides
TATATATATATATATATATATATATATATATATTTGTGTATATACATATATATATATATATATATATATTAAACAAAATGAGTTGACAAAGCCAAGGCTGTGAGGAGTTTTCAGGACATTTATAAGGAAAAAGATATAGATATAGCCTTACAGCTGTTTCTTCCTCCATTCCTAAAAATAATCTCCAAAATACACCCGCTGCTGTTCTGGGTCCATCTTCCCTCTAGAAACCCATTGTAGAAGATCTAATGTAATGTATAAATGCACCGTCATCAACACATTACACAATTCTACAGCTGTATATAAAAGGTCAACCATAAATTTTAAACTCATCTCAATTCTTTTAGATACGAGAAACACAGTAAATCCACAACACTCGCCAGTCACATACATCATCTCAAAAAGAAAAATATTCCCTATATTTTGGCATGGTCCATAATAGATTCAAGGCTTCCATACGAAGGTCAACTTATCCTATAAGTTATGCCTAAAAGAGGCATTCCACATATTTAGGCACAACTCCTCGATACTGCTAAATAAATAAAATGAGACCCTAAGTACACGCAACCACCGCTTTTTTCATACCTTCAAAGTGTACCACAAATCTAAATGCAACCTAAATAACCACACAGCATATATCCACAACAAACCTTAAGTAAACTCCAACAACCTTACTTAATTTTGCTTTATCTCAATCTTAATTTTTAATCTTTAATTTTTTAACTCACCTATATTACTTTAAGGATCTCATTCGTTTAATACTTTATATGTGGACATGCAAGCCGATACATGTGTGTGTGTAAGTGTGTGCAAGTATTTTTGTTTATGTATATGTATGTGGGTATATGTATGTATATATATATATATACATATATATATGTGCGTGTGTGTATGTATATGTACGTGCATATGTATATACAAATATGAGTGAGTGTGTGTATGTGGATATATGTATGCGTATGTATACATATATACACATACATATACACATACATATAGGCGTAGGAGTGACTGTGTGGTAAATAGCTTGCTTGCGAACCACATGGTCCCGGGTTAAGTCCCACTGCGTGGCACCTTGGTCAAGTGTCTTCTACTATAGCCTCGGGCCGACCAAAGACTTGTGAGTGGATTTGGTAGACGGAAACTGAAAGAAGCCCGTCGTATATATATGTGTGTTTGTGTGTGTATAATAATGATAATAATAGGGATAAAAATCCAAATTTACAGGTAAAAATTCAATTTAATTTAATTTATCAAAATTAAAATTAAATTAAATTTCACAATATATAATATATAACTATATAATTTAGAGAAAAGAACCACAATTCTTGAACTCATCCATGAAAATCCACACTCACATTAGAAAAATTTAATAAGTAAATACACTAAAAAGATCTATAATAAAAATAAAAAGTAAGAAATATTAAAATAATAAATATTAAAATAATAAAATGATATTTATTACTTTTTTATTTTTATTATAAGTATTTTTAGTGTATTTACTGATTAAATTTTTCTAATGTGACTGTGGATTTTCATGGATGATTTCAGGAATTGTGGTTCTTTTCTCTAAATTATATATTTATATATGTGTGTATATATATGTATGTGCGTATATGTTTATGTGTGTGTGTGTGTCCCCCAACATCACATGACAACCGATGCTGGTGTTTTTATGTCACCGTAACTTAGCGGCTCGGCAAAAGACACCGATAGAATAAGTACTAGGCTTACAAAGAATAAGTCCTGGGGTCGATTTGCTCGACTAAAAGGCGGTGCTCCAGCATGGCCACAGTCAAAGGACTGAGACAAATAAAAGAGTAAAGAGTAAAAGAGTACACTCGTATACGAATACATATACAGATGCGCGTGAGCATGCATGTGTGTATATGTATATATATTTATGTGTATGTATATGCGTATGTATATATATATATATGTATATATGCGTGTGTGTATATGTATGCATATGCGCACATATGTATGTGTATGCACGCGTACGTATGTTATTACACCTTGTTTCCTCCTCTCTGATTCCTAACTGTCACACTAACCTATGCAGGCACATACGTCTATTTACAGAAATTTGACATCCTTGTAGTCTTCCCTCCACTTTAAATTTTACTACTAAAACCCCACCCGAACCTTTTCTCTACACATCCCTTAATACAGCTGTATCACATCACCTCTACTCACACCTATTCACTCCTTACCTTCTTATCTCTTCCTATCCTCCCCCACTCCTCTCCCATCCTCCCTCACATTATCTTGAGCACCAACTAACATTCCTTTTCTTACTTATTTCACCCTTCACTTTTTCATTCCTTTCACGTTTTTCTCCCTTTTTAAATCTTTTTTCTCTTTCTTCCTCTCATTTGTTCTTCCTGTTCTTATTTTGACCTATCCTCACATTCTAATCGTACACATATCTCTCCTCCATCTACCCACAAGTACCACCAAGAAATTCTCAAATTTTCATTCACACCACAAGACCCTTTCGAATGAACAATACAGAATCCATAATTTGAAACGGCTAAACATAAACTACTATTGGAACTCACATACCATGTACAGGAAACTTTTTTTTGCCACTTCTATATACCTACAATGCAACTACGATATCTTTATATATTTTATATACTTTCATTCTCTTATTTCTCTTTACATTCCCTATCTCCTCCTTTTCCATAATAATTCTTTATTTCGAACTCAAATATGTACCTCTATTTAACCATCTCACATCGAATATAGATATAGTCTTACATCTGTTTCTGGGATATTAATTTATCCCAGAAACAGCTGTAAGACTATATCTATATCCCTTTTCCTTATAAATGTCCTGAAAACTCCTCACAGTCATGGCTTTGTTATCTCATTTCATCTAGTATATATATATATATGCATGCTAATACAAAACCCACAGTAGACTCCTCACTCGTATCACTATCGAACCAAGAGTTTACGGTCTGTCCGTAGCAGTTACTTAGCGCAACCTGCCACTCTTTGGGTCTACTACCAGATATATATATATGTGGGATAGATAGATAGATAGATAGATAGAT
>NC_068990.1:51392913-51403653 GCF_001194135.2 Octopus bimaculoides
TGGGAGGGGAAAGGTATTGGGGTCTATTTTTGTGTGTGTTGATTTTGTTGTTGGTGGTGTTGGTGCTGTTTCGTGACAGTTGGGATGTGGTGTTTGGGTTTTTTGGGGTGGGGTGTGAGTCTTTTTCGTGTTCCCTTCTTCTTGTGGGGTTGTTGTTGTTGTTGTTGGTGGTGATGGTACTGATTCTGTTCTTGGTGGTACTGGTGGTGTTGTTGTTTGGTTTGGCTGGCTTGCTGGTTGCTGGTTGCTGGTTGCTGGCGTTTCTCCATTTCTTTGTACAGCTGCTTGACCAGTTGTGCATATGGCGGTGTGGGTAGTAATGCTGTTTTTTCTTCTGTTTCTGGTTTTCTTGTGGTTGTTGTTGTTGTCTTTCCTGGTCTTGTTGTTGACGTTGTTGTTGCCTTTGCTCCTGGGCTACTGGGCATGTGCTTCGTAGATGAGTTTTGCTGCTACAAACGTAGCAACTTGGCCTTCTGCCTTCGACGGCAACATGGAAATTCGAATCCTCTGTTAATTGGATTCTGTGAGGAATCTTCTAGTAATTGGCTGGATCAACTTCTACCAGGAGTTGAATTTCCTGGCCAATCCAGTTTTCATGGTACACGGCAGTAACTTCTAAAATATTTACTTCCTCCTCTCTGTCGAGACATATGGCTGATACGAGCCATTTTTCCTCAATTTCAGGAGGCACATTTGATATTTTTATCTTTGTAACCCTACGACCAAGGTACGTAGGGATCATGAGCAGGTTCTCATGTTGCAATGGCTTTGTGGGGAGGTCCTTGGCTTGCTGCTCGCTGTCGAATCTCACCTCGATTGTTGCGAACTTGGTTCCTCTTGTAATATAGGTTTTATTAGCCCATATGGGCCTTAGACATCTCTCAAACCTTTTCCTAACTAAATTTTTCCGGAGTCTTCGTTTTTGTGTTTATGGTTTTGTAGATAATGGTTTTTTGCTATGTTTTTTTAAGGTCTGCGGGTGTCTGTAGATGGACTGTTATGTCCTTTTTGCTTAGCATACTTTTGCATGCGAGTAATTCTTCTTTCGAGAAATTCAATATTTTTTCTGGGCTTCAAAGCCTCGGCAAAGTTCGTGTTTGTTGTGGTGGTGGCGGCGGCGGTGGTTGTGGTAGCAGTGGTGAAGACAGTGGTTGCATTAGCAAGGACATTTGTGTCGTTGTTGTTGCTGTTGTTGTCACTGGTGGTGGTGGCAGGCGAGACTGCTGTAGCAGCAGAGTTTTTGGACGTGATGGTGGTGGTGGTGGTGGTTGAGGCAGCAGCAGTAGACTCAGAGGCATTGCTTTTCTCCACCACCTGTCTGCGTTCATGCGGAACGGCATTCGGTTCTTTCGCCTCTGGCATTGGGGGCGGGAAATCGGCCTCGTTGATTACCTTAGCCATATTTGTTTTACAGAATATGGCAAGGATCGAGGAAAAGTTTTTGAACATTTGGAAATAAGGCTCTAAATAGAGCTACTTCCGATTCGAAAAATATAACGTCGCAAAGTATTTTGTGTTATACACAACTTGTACAAAATTAAAAAACAAAATAGGACTTTTTACAGGCAACTTACATGGGAGCCGATGTGTCTAACGTCCGTCCATGTGGAGGTTGTATAATTGTGTATTTTTGTATGTAGATTGATAGATAGATAGATAGATAGATAGATAGATAGATAGATGGATGGATGGATGGATGGATGGATGGATGGATGGATAGATAGATAGATAGATAGATAGATAGATAGATAGATAGATACTGCGAGTGATTATATAACGGAGTAATGATATCTCTAAAATGTAATTAAAAATGTATGTGTTTCTAATTAAAAATGCTAATTTACTAAAATGGTAGAAACCAAAACCAATTAACTTCATTCTATCTTTTTCCCAGAATTTGAAAAGACTTGAGTTATTTTTGGAACATATTCTCTAATCTTTAACTAAATCTTTTATTTTATTTAAGCAACCATTAAAGTTAAAACAGATTTTCGTTTCTTTAATTTTCTCGCATATAAATTATTTAAAATTTGACATTTAATGAATGTGTGACTGTGTGTGCATATGCACCTATGTATGTAAATATCAATGTATACACACACACATACACACACACAGAGAAACACACACACATAGAGACATGCACACATACACACATAGATAGATAGATGCCTTGCTATTAGACGGATCAAAATGAAGAAATCTATATAGCGCTTAAAGAATTGTAAAGTAATCTATTTTCAATTCCAAGTTCAAATTTAGGCAAAAGAACAACAATGTTGAGAGGAAGGCGCTTCTAAATTAGATCGCACCTAGTATTTAACTGGTAATTTATTTTATCAATCCTAAAAGAACGACAGGCAAATTTGGCCTCGGCTGAATTTAAAATCAGAACGTTAAAGGTATGCGTGTCTGTGGAGCATTCAGCCACTTTCACGTTAATTTCACGAGCAGGCAGTTGCGTTGATCGAATCAACTGCAGCACCCATCGACGTAACCGACGGAAACCCAGGCCAGACACACAGACTTGATGTTACATTATATAATAGTAACAGTTACATAACAAAAAATACTAACAGTTACAGTGTGTTCGTTGAGTTTGATAGTTTTAACAACAACCAAACCATTAAATGTGTAATATAAGCTTCCATTATCCGTAAATGCTGAGGTGATTTCATGATTTTGTCATTATATGATTTACTTTGGAGAACGTCGTTTCAACAAGTTATGAAATGAGGGAGAAGAAAAGCAACTGTTCAACTTTTTGTCATCGAATTTGAATGTATGGTAGTAATGCTCTTGTTTAGCTACATGACACTGTTTGCATGCCATTTTGGATTCAGCGTCACGTCACGTGTGAATGTCCGTCCCATGATCCACATAATAATCATTTTGTACATTTAGGCACAAGTCCTGAAATTTTAGCCTAGACATTAATAAGGAAGCGATCAAAGGTTCAGTTAAGCACATCTATTTTAATGATGTCCACAAATCGTGACTCTTAGTGAAGTGAAATACACAAAATGATTCATCTACAACACGAGTCAAGTGTGGAAGATAAAGCAAACCTTTACGTAAGATATAACGACGAGAGACTAGCAGTTTCTCATTTGAAAAATTCATATGTTTAGTTTCAGTAACGAGTCAGTTGCCTTTGGAAAGCCATTGTACTTCTGTCTATAGAAGAAATTTGTCAAATTCTTGTCTTGTTTACAGTAAGTAGATGTTGAAAACATTTGACCTTATTTTATTATCTTCATTGCAATCATGAGTGATTAATGTCGATATGGGATGAGGTGTTTTACAATGAAATGTTGCTGAAACTTTTTTTTTTTTAAATATATCGATTAACCTTAGTGGGTGTTCTATCGGTTACACAAGAAATGTATCAATAAGAACTTTGTTGTTAGTGAAAAAAGCAAACACATGGAGACAAAGATCAGCTCATTCTTTGCATCAATCTCCCGTTTTTCAGAAGAAAATCTATTTCCTCTTGAAATTCACCATATTCTAAAACTTTGTTATATACCATTAACAATGCATCACTAGAACCAGAAATGGGTTCATTTAGCTGTATGGAAAATACTTGTTCACACAGTTTTGAATTATCGGAGCTTTTACATTACTCGCTTTTTCATCGATCCGACTTTTGATGGTTTTTGACGTTTAAAGGAATAAGATTCAGAACATCCCACTTTTTATTATCATATTTAACAAAGCCTCACTCATGGAAAGTTTTACTAACTTGACACAGTCTACGGTTCGTTGCTTTTGGCCATCATAGCTGATAGGAAGTGTGTAACGCTTTTAAACTATTAAGATTAGATCGATTTCTGGAAGCAAACAACGCCAAATTGTGTTTCTAACCCCAAGTTATTCATTAAAGAGCACAGGATGTTCAAACAGCTTCATTTTATTTTTGTCACTATTTTGTTTAAATGGCCATACAGTATTTATGGCTTCGTAGACACATTTGAGAAGGTCAAAATTAGGAGACGATGGTCCGTCTGTGACTGAACAACTCCCCAAAAAGATAATCGAAATAAAATCGATGATACACTTTTTCAGACATTACAGGGAAATATTACAAAAATAGTACATATTCGTTAATTGACAGTTTCGTAGAATCAAGCAAAATTGATATGAGAGTGAGTAAATTTCTTTCAATTCTAGTTCTCTTACTGCCGTTATGTTATATTACAACTTGAATTTTGCTAAACAAGTCTAAAACAGGGGAAAGCGTACCGAATAATTCTGTCTTGTTTTCCATAGACACGACCTGTCCCACAAGCTAATACTAGTGCTGCATACGAAATTATTGAGGTTTGTTTTACTATACTTATATAGTGAAACAGTCAATTAGTACTGATGGTTTCATGACTAGGTCCTACTACTACAAAAATTGTGTCAGAACAAACCACCACTATAATCGCACTTTCACAGGTGTTAGCTTACAGATTACCAAGCACAGATTATGATAATTATTTGTGCGTGTATATTCCATTGTATTTATGTATATATATATATATATATGTATTTATATAGATACACACACAGACACCTATGTATGTATTTATGTATGTATGTATCATCTGATGGAAACAGTTTTTTACGATGATATAATGTACTTATTCATTTAATGTACTCAAAATGCGTTGGAAACAGCTGTAATGGACTTACATAATCTGTGGCTGTTTGGTAAGAAGCTTGCTTCCCAACCACATGGTTCCGGGTTCAGTCTCATTCTGTACCACCTTGGGCAAGTGTCTTCTGCAATAGTCTCATGTCGACCAAAGCCTTGTGACTGGATTTGGTAACAAAAGCAAAGTTTGAAGGGAATATTACGCGTTTTTCATACTTTCTAGGCGTGTTCAAGCGTGGCCCGTCAAGCTGAGGGTAATAATAATAATAATAATAATAATAATAATAATAATAATAATAATAATAATAATAAACAGTTTTAAAAAGGATGTTTTAATGTATGCCATCTCAAGGAAACCAAAAGATTTTTCTTATATGGAATATATATATATATATATATAGAGAGAGAGAGATGGATGGATAGATAGATAGATAGATAGGTAGATAGATAGATAGATAGATAGATAGATAGATAGATAGATATAATAGCTCCCTACAGGTGCAGCGCCACAACAAAGCGTCCGTAAAAATGTAAACACGTGGACTGCAATACCTCTAAACCAAAACTGCGAAACTGAATAAACTTTTAATCACATATGCAACATATCTCTACAAATCCTCTGTACATATGCACATTGCTGCTTCTCGGTTTCTCGCTTATACAACAATAATAATTATAATGCTTATACAACCCACACAGGGATGTACATATAACAAACACCGAACGCACGATATTTGAATATCTTTAACCAAAGATGCAACAAGCCTCATTCCTCTGATGTAGAAAGGAACAACTATGACCAACGTTCAGAATAAAGGAGAAACTAATAGTAGTTAACTTCGTTCAGTGAGCCTCGGGTAATCACTATACTAAAGAGGCGGTGTTTTGTCAAAACGTTAACGCTGTAAAGACGGGCCCATCTCTTAACGTCACTGCCTAAACGAATAACAAAGCCAAAAAAGAGCGATGGACTACAATGAAGTGATATACGCACACTACAATGCAACACTCCCCCCAAACATACAAGAATAAATTTATACACTAAATACCCAGTAAAATGATTATCCCCACAACATGTACCATAGAAGCCCGGTACCCAACAGAAGAACACAACCTACACAAACAAACAACATGACACACAATACAAACACTCATAGATTGGAATATTCGAACTAAATCACATAACAAAACATATTGATGCAATGCAATACTCCTCAAACTAAATAAAATTCCGTACACACCTCACCAGCACTAAAGTGCAATAAAACGGTACTTGAAACTACCAATTGTTGAATAATAATAGTAGTGATGATGATAGTGACGAACATTACCGTACTCCAATTTATGAGAGACAAAAACTTGCCTAGAAACTCTGGTTGTAACAGCGAAATTTAAGCCTCTCGCTCGGCAGTGGTTCAGTACAGATGCAGAATGACCACAACTGCTATCCTAAGACAGTATCAGCAGATAATGGAGTAAGGAGATGGAAACAGTATAGTGATGCAGTGCTACTTAGAAAGTGAACCTAAAAGAAAGGGTTATAGAAATCGGATGTTAATACTGTGTAGAGAAGAATATGGTTAAAGTGACTGGGTAGAGACTAGTACAACAAGCTAATACTATTAGAAGAAAGTGGATGACAGATTTGGAGTAGCAAGAGATCACAAGAGAACTGGAAAAGAAAAGCCAGTGAGTTTAAAAAAAACAACAACATAAGCGATACAGGTCAAACAAATGAAGAACCTAAAGAAAAAAATAATAATAGCATTATCGATCAGAAAGGGACAAATGGCACCAGTGGCTTAAGCGATTTAATTGAGGAAGATTTTTGATGAGTTGCAGGAAGAAAGAACATGATTACAGAAAGAAGTAAGAACAAGATTAAAAGGTAGCAACGGAAAGAAGCTGCTAAATATGACTAGGCAAATATTTTTTTATCAGTAGGATAAATACTAAAAATATAGGTGACACTAACTTAGTGATCTATGCAGGAGGGGTAGTTGTAACTAGAAGATTAGATATACCTCAAGAAAAGATTAAAAGAATAAACAAATGTGGAAAAGGAGATTACAAAAAAAGTGAAGATTTAAAACTATATCATTAGAAAAGAAACCTGTTAGGAAACAATATCTAAATCTTATCTTGAGAAAACATACGTAGTCAAAGAGAAAGGATTTGAGATAGTCATGGAAGAGTTGAAACAGCGTATCATAGCATTAATATCACAAAAGAATAAATTTGTATCAACAGAATAGATTATTTGAGACAGATCAGAGGAGATTTTATAGCCACATAAATATTGGAGAAGAAAGTCCTGAAGATGAGAAACCTAATTCAGGATCTCCCCTATCCAGTACTCGAGCAAACATGCTGACGTACCACGCTGATGAGTTTGTCTAGGCAGCCGAACTTTCCCATGAGCTCCCAAAGCCCTTAACGGCTGGTGGTATCAAAGGTCTTGGTTAAGTCTACAAACGTCGCAAGTTGATCCGTTCTGTTCCTGACACTTCTGAAGTTGGTGTGGCGCAAAAATCATGTCGACTGTCCCACGACCCTCTGAAGTCACACTCACTCTCTGGAAGATGCCCTTCTTTCATATTCTGAGTGAGGTGCTTAAGGATGACTCCTGAAACTATCATTCCAGCGACGGCAAGGAAGGAAACTCCTCCTCGGTGATTGCACAAGATTACCTATTTTTGTTTCTTTTATAGAGCTGGACAATAGAAACATCCTTGAGCTCCTGAGGAACATTGGCGAGCTTCTGCGCCAAAACTGATTCTCTTGTCTTGAATATTTCGGCTGGGATGGAGTCAGAGCCTGATGCCTTGCCATTTGATAGAAGTTTAAATGCTTTCTGGGCCTCTGCTATTCTTGGAGGGATTGTCAGAGAAGTGTTGATGTCAACTTGTTGCATGCGAGCAATGACCTCAGCGTTAGTAGAAGGCCTGCACAGGACATTGTTGAAGTGTTCTGCCCACCTTTCCAGCATAGCGTTTTTGTCACTGAGTAGAATGTGTTCCTGTAGCACGGAGCAGGAGTGAAGACAGTGGCCCATAGATAGCTTTCAGGGCATCGTAGAAGCGCTTGGAGTTATTGTTGTCAGCATACTTTTGTACTTCATCCACCTTGTTGCTGAACCAGAAATCCTTCATCTCTCTGAGCTTTACCCGCACCTTGCTTTCATGCAAGGCAGTGTGCTGTCTCGCCGAGAGACTGTAGGATTCATGTTTCTCGTCGAGAAACCTCTGACTTTCCTCATAGTTTCGGTCGAACTTGTGTTGGTATCTACACGTGATATGGTCCAGAGGAATGAGTGCAGTGCTGTATACCACGTCTCTGAACACCACATAATCCTCTTCTACTCACTCTGTAGCATCGTCGAGTTGACTCAAATTGCTGTCCAGGTCCTCGTTGAGGTTCTGTTTCACATTGTTCTGTTCCAATTCACTGATGCTTTGTCGGTTATTTGCCGGCTTCCCTTTTAGTCACCACCTGGGCCGGATGTGCATGTTGAGTTTTGCGAGTATGACTTTGTGATCTGCCTGGCATTATGTACATTCCGCCTGTCCCATCTCCTGACTATGGCAACCAAATAGATGCCAATGTTTTCTGCATGAATGCATCCAGGACGCCTTTTTATGGTGGTTGCGGAGGCGAAACATTGTTGGTGAGCAGCAACTCATGCACTGCATAGGTCTTCAGTAGATGTCCATGGCTGTTGCTCTTGCCAACTCCGAGTCTCCCAATGACTCCCTCCTACCTGTGTCTGGGATTCAGCACCAACTCTGGCGTTTAAGTCGCCGAGAACGACGAGCTTGTCTTCTTTAAGTACAGATACTATGATGGCTTCCAAGTCTTCATAAAACTTGTCTTTGACCTCCTCAAGGTTAGTCATGGTGGAGGCGTAGTTACTGATGATGGCACAGCGCATTCGTCCGAGAGTGAACTGTAGACACATCAGTCGATCATTCACTCCTTTAGGAATGCTGGTTAATTTGCTAATCAGACTATATCTGATGGCAAAACCCACTTCTGCTTCACGACGTTCCTCGTTATTGCGGCCACATCAGATGGTGTAACCGGATTTGACCTCAATCATCTGACTTTGCCTGCAAAACTGATCTCGTTCAGAGCTACAATGTGGATGTTGTACCTGGCCTGCTGAGTTCTCTTGCGACAAGTGCTGTCCGTCTCTCAGATCTGTTTGCTTTGAAGCTGTCCATGTGCCAATGGTCAATGATGTCACCGATGTTTTCGTCTTGATGTTTCGACCGCGTAGTTGTGATCCAAGCCAAAGTGAGTTGAAGAAGGTTGTGTTTAGAGCAGATTTTCTAGCCCCTTCCTCAGGCCATTGAGGTGAGCAGAGCAATTCTAGAGAAGGCTGCTCAGACAACCATGGAACTGCCGAACTCCACTGTTGCATTTGCCAATGGGAAGCGCTCCTATGCCCTGAACCACCCACACGTGTGTAGGTTTGTGATGACAGCTTCTAATGCACCCATACCTGCTGCTTTGACATTTGCTCATCACCACACGACTGAAAGGTGAGTTTTGGATGGTGTGATGTCTTGATTTGCACTTTAATAAGTGAAAGAGGGTTGCGCAATGCTATCTGCTTACACTCCCGTTCTTCCTATCCGATTCCAGTGGCAGGATGAAGTCAGAACGACTAGAGACAGGTCGGGAATGCAGTGGATGGCCACAGTGTCCTTCGTATCTTACTGTGCCCAGTTTACGCTCCACAACACTTGCTGGTCCCCCTACCCGCCCATTGAACCAATCTAGCGGTTTCCTCTGCGCAGTCTTCACATGCATAGGTAGACAACCCAAGCTTACAGTTGGTGCAAAGCTATAGGCTACTCTCACCTGTAGAAGCCGTTGCTGGAGTGTGGTCGCTCCTTCTTGCAGACAGCTTAGCGGAGCCATGGGTCAAAGAAGGGTGTGAGGTGAGGACTAAAGTGGACGAACTACTCCACAGAGCACCAGATGTTCTCTTTTCAGAGGTACGACCTCACCCATACACACCATGCACCTCTAACACGTTTTTTTCACCCTTCGTTCTGATTTTGCATTTGTTCCTTTCTCGTTTCCAGTGCTATAGAACATTTTCCATTTTCGTTTGCGTTACCTTATGTTCGTCTAGTCTTAGAGTCGTACGGCCTTATTTTGTTTGTATAATGTATAATTATTTCACCTTTGTATATCCACATTTTTTGTGCTTGTTTTCGTCACTGTCCCGTACGTTCGTGAGCTATTCTAAGCGGCTTTGCGCCGCTAATGCCACCAAAAGTGAAGGATACTATTAAAGGCGTGAAATTGCAATAATCTTTTGGACGATAACTGATGAGGAATTAACAACATCCTATGTGTGAATTTAGGATGCGTTTCTATTTAGGCTTTGAAACACGCACAAACACACAAACACACACACACATTCACGTATATATTATCGATACAGAGGTGAAGACTTATACAGAGGACTTTAAGTTTCTGTATCAAACATTCGATAATCGTTTCACGTCTTCAGCTGTGGAAGTCCGGTTGACACCATGGATTGTAAAAATATAGCCCCCTATTTTCAACGAAATTTAGGAGTGCATATATTTTTGTATGTAAAAGGAAGATGGATTTAGTACCAATCCTTATTCAGCACGACTATCGTTTGGCCCATCCTGCATCTGTTCCACGGGGGTAAGATATTGTGCATCTAGATGTGTTTCATTAATCAGTGCAAACTGTGTAAATTGAGGTGCTTGGTGCAGAAAGAAATATCCCACTAGATATACAGAGTTCTCCTTGGCATGTTGTTCTTGCTAGCTGTACATTGATACCAATGTACAGATGCCGGATGGGTCGAAACGATCGTGTTGCTGAATAAAGATTCGTACTAAATCTATCTTCCGTTTCCTTCATTAATTGCTAACAAAACAAACAGTGCGGATTTCCTGACGCACGGTTCAGTGAAAATTATATCGTTACTGTGGACGACATTAGGTAGCCCAAACGGTGAATGCGCTTTAATCGAAATACTAATAGACATATACCCAAAATCTAAGTAATTGCATATTCGAATATATATATATATATATATATATATA
>NC_068990.1:51404777-51409777 GCF_001194135.2 Octopus bimaculoides
TATATATATATATATATATATATATGTGTGTGTGTGTGTGTGTGTGTGTGTGTACACAACTATATATTGGGTTGGCAAGAAAGTAATGTCGGTTTTTAGTATGAAATAAGTTGTTTTTTCATACAAAGAATGAACTCTAATCAATTATATATTTTCCATTTTGTTCGATGTCTTTTGCCATCTTTCTGGCAACTTCATGATTCTGCGTTCATGGAACCGCTGGTCCTTATCAGCCAAAAACAGGAGCAAGTGCGATTTTAGGTCATCATCATTCTTGAATGTTTTACCATTCAAAGAATTTTGCAAACTTCGAAATAAATGTTAATCTGATCGTGCAAGGTCAGGGCTGTATGGTGGGCGTAACATCACTTTCGAACAAACCTCCACTAATTTTCTACAAGTTAGCAAAACATGTGTGGTCTTCCTTTACGATTTGCTAATTCTGGCCGTTTTTCTTTGATTGCTTCCTCCAATTTCATTAGTTGTTAACAGTAAACATCTATATTGATTATTTGGATCCTTGGAAGCAGCTCATTGATGTTAATAAGCTACATATACTTTATCACAGTTTTAATGATTAAGCTATTTTATTCCTTTTCTATGGTTTTCTGCCCTACTTGATTCTTTTATTTCTTTATTATTTTATAATTAACCTTTATTTATTTATAAAATTAATCTAATTTTTGTACCTCTATAAATTCATACTTAGCTTATATAAAACTATACTGGTATATTCACTACTTATAAAAAATGCTGAGGTTATAATTTTATTAATATATTATTAGCATGTTCTTTTACCTCAATACTCCTTAATTAATACCTATATACCAATTAATCAATATTCACAGATACCATCTGATGAGTTAGTATTTAAGTGTACAAAATGTATAAATATTAAACCATTTCTGGATAATTTCTTTTCCTCCCTCTCTTGTGGTAAAAGTTTGGTATATACTCTAAAGTATTCAAAAATTTCTATCCTTTTGTTATAATATTCTTTTTAATAATCCTCTGAATAACCCTAAACTTTAACTGTATACAATATAGCAACATTGTTTAAAATATTTTAACTATAGTACTACATGATAAGACTTCCCTTGTTTCATTATCAATGGTCTGCTAGTGGCCGACCCCCTTAAGTGTTAGCTAACATCTTGTTTTAAATTTTCCTTTACCAAACCTCATGATATTGCTTCTAATAAATCTTGATTATTATGACTATACCAACTATGATTTCTGTCTTCTCCCTCAGCCCTACCCCTAACAGATCCTGCCCCATTGTTCTTAGATATACAAGGATTTTATAAACTAGTCTATAAATTAAAACTGACCCCATAAAAACAAAAATCAGTGACAGGCAGAGTATGTAACAATGTATATCTTCTTGATACCTTAGTAGATTCTATGCTGGTATGAAGGCAACATGTTCTTTGTCTATCTCCTTAACTTCTTGGAGATTTTAGGTATAATTATACTAATGTGTCCATCTGTTTTAATTTAATTTAATTCTATGTCTATGTGCAGCTGAGGATTGCTCTGCTTTTAAATTGATGTAATGATTGCATTGTTAAATTAAATGGAGTTGCATGAAACGATCGCACTGCAGTACCTCTGGATATCCTTGTTGCTTATATATATATATATATATATATATATATGTGTGTGTGTGTGTGTGTGTGTGTGTGTGTGTGTGTGTGTGTGTGTGTGTAATTTTAAATTTAGGCTTACACCTTGTACATTTGACGAGGCACATCTGCACCGAAAGATGCACCACAACTAGTTATACAAAATATCATCTACGAGGGACGATGCATGATGAGTCGAAACCATTTTAGTGATTAATAAAAAAGCTCGTGAGTTCCATTGTTTTTCCTTCTCTCATATGTCATATATATATATTTGATAGATACAATACATGTTTTTATGTGTTACTAATAATTTTATATGTTTAGAAATACCTCAAACATATTCATCAGGAACAAACCACACACATAATGAACCAAAAATTGAATAAGAGAAGAAACGCGTAAAGTTGAGAAGAAAGCATATAGAAAAAGTGGATGTCTAAAATGATATGTGGTTTGTGCCTGATGAATTTGTTTGAGATATTTCTAAACATACAAAACTATGAACAACACATAAAAACATGTGTTGTGTCTATTAAATAATAAAATTCATTTCTAAACATGAAATTAATAAATTAAAAGATTAATGTGTATTTTGTGTTTGTAATCTAAAAATATATGCATTGGTTCGACCGCAAAGCTACTCCATATCATAGTGCTAAAACATCACTTCCGCGAAACATCATCTTCCTTTAGAGTTTCTTGTAAGCAGACATATTCTGGCAAAGTACGGAAGATCTCAAAATAGTAAAACACGCCACAGATAATGTGTGAATCAAAATCTAAACTGCAATAGTAGTGTTATATACTCTGCCTACGCAAATAGCCGCAGGGCTAACTAGTACAGTCATAATTATATGTTTTGTTTACGTGTAATATGGAGAGAATATAGATGAAAATATAGCTGCTGGTTGGTTCGTTTCTTCATCGATCGTCTTTTGCATGATGATCTATTATTATCAAAATAATTGCATGACCAGATCTAATTATCGAACAGTAATCAGTAACACATTCGTAATTGCTCTGTTTCATCTACTGAATATTTCAATTATAATGGCTTGGTACATTCTACAGACACCAATTGTTTTTATACAACTATAACTATTACAATTATGTCTTTTACCCATAAGTAAAACTTGTGCCAGTGAAGAGACAAAAAGTGCTGATTTCGCAGATTAAACGGTTCGATCATATGTTTTTTCCTCGTGTTTACTAACAAAAAAACTGTGGTCATTGCTCTCGTATATTTGTGTGCAAACTAACAGAGACATGACGGTATATTTATTACCTAAAGATTGGTTTAAAATTTTGGTTCAAGGCCAGAAATTTCGTGGAAGTGGGTAAGTCGATTTCATAGACTGCAATGTTTAACTGCAACTTAATTTATCAATCCCAAAAAGTTGAAATGCAAAGTCGAACCCGGCGGCCTTTGTACTCAAAACGTAAAATCGGCACATGGCACATGGCCTGAAATTTTCGGAAATGTCGATCTCGGCAGAATTTGAACTCGGAACGTAGTGACAGGCAAAATGCTGCTAAGCAATTCAACCGGTGTGCTAACGATTCTAACAGCTCGCAACTATCTAAATATTGATTTCAAATTTTGGCGCAAGGCCAGAAATTTTGGAGGTCGGGGTAAGTTGATTTCATCGACCCCCCAGTACTCAACTGGTACTTATTTTATTCACCGTGAAAGGATGAAAGGCAAAATCGACCTCCTCGGCGGATTATAATTCTTACAAAGTTAGCACATGAGTTACGCTCTGCCCATTTACCACTGCTCTTGTTTAAAGCTACCTGAGTTAGTGATAAATGCCTATCAATCCAGAACGTATATATAAAGCTATTTAATGAACATTAAACTAACTTTAGAGAAAACTTGATTTTGTAAGTTACTGCATTCGTGAATCGTTAGTTTTCTCGTATTTTCTTAGCTTACTATTGCATTGGAAGCTATTCACCATTTCCCTTTTTAGTGTATACTATCAGAGATACCCGGCGTTGCTCGTGTTACATGCAATTGAAGGATGAGACTTTTCTCTTATATTTTCTGTAAGGAAATGGAATACATATGATTCGAATTTCATCAAAATTGCACATGAGGGTTCTTTCCCTCTTTACACACCCTAATCATGAGACATGTATCCTATACTATTGATCTTTATGCGCATATTCTAAAATTTCAGTCTACTGGAACCTGTAAAAAGGATTTTCCTCCTGAAAAATGGAGCTCATGGAGCTCTAAAATGTAGGAATGAAGGCCCTATTGGGGGTGGGGGTGTTAATGTCAACCAGATAATTTGAATTGTTGGGAATGTTTTTAACTTGGGTCTTATAGTATGCCTGTATATATGTGAGAGTATAGTTTCACTTTAATAGTTTCAGTATGGAATTGAAAGTATTTGAAATTACAGTAGCGACATGTTATTGTTTCACTTTTGACATGTAATACTGAAATAGTGGAATAGTTTCAGTGTTAAAGGGAAAGTATCTGACATTACAGTAGAGTGATATTATTGTTTCACTTTTGACACATAATACTGAAATAATGGAGGAGATATGATATTTCTGTGGGCTCTAACTATGCAAGATGTTAAAAATTGCTTTAGCCTAAGATACTACATGGACCCTAAGTAAGGCATGTGTTAATTTGGAATGAAATTGGTTGTGTAGTTCTCGAGTTTTAGGGATTCACACAGACTTTGCTCCTGAAAAATGGAGCTCTTGGAGCTGAAAAATGTGGGAGTTAAGGCCCCAATTGGGAGTGGGTGTGTTAATGCCAACCAGAGAAGTTGAATTGTTGGGAATGTTTTTAATTTGGGTCTAATATGTATGGTTTGAATTTCTTTGAAATAGGAAATATATGTATGTTCACTAGGTTTTTAAAAGAGAGTAAAGCTACAGGAAACCAAAAGACGAATGATCACGATAATCAGTCGGCTACCCTAGCGTAGTCGTTACTACTCCCCAATGTAGGATTCCTCACCATACAGGTGACAGGCACAGCTGTTAGATGCATTACGGATCTATAGCAATTGAAATAACAACGTGTAACGTTTGGAGTAAAGGGAAATGAAAGTGTCGCCTCTAGAGTTTGCAAATGACCACTATACCGATAGGTAACTGGGCAGAAAGAATTTACAATCAATAAATGTCTTAGAACAACCAGTCACTCATCTGGGAAGGCCTTGAAATCAATGTTACCAACTGGGGAATATGTGTGACTCAGTGATAACAAAAAGACTCAAAGGAGGTCTGCAACGAAATAATTTTACTCAACACTTTGCAAGTGAATCAGTGGAGGCAAAGATGCGTCTCGTTTACTTGACAATTTATGCACTACATTGCAGAAATCACAATGTAAGTATATCTGAA
>NC_068990.1:51409787-51412005 GCF_001194135.2 Octopus bimaculoides
AATTTCATCAACATCAAAAATATATGAATTTTCATGGGGGTTATGGCCGATATGCATAGAATATAATTTCCAAATTTCATAAAGATCCATTCAGTACTTTTGACGTAGTTTTGGATAAAAAATGCAAATGACTAATGTGTGTGTGTGTGGGGGGTGTATATATGTATAGATATCTGTATGCATGTATATATGTGTATATATGTACACATATTACATGTACATCTATATATATACATGGAGAGCAAGATAGGGCTGGAGAGGAGACGACTGTCGCAAAGTGTGTTTGGGAAAAAGATGGAAGGTTGTGGTAAGAAAGGTGGAGGCAAGTGACCCGGATTAATTTCCTTGGAGAAAGATAAAGGTATAGTCGGTGGGCTTTTCGCCCATCAGGGTGAATCCCCAACCCCGGCTAAAAGTTATAAAAAATATATTATATTATATATTAATTCGTATAATCATCAAAATTTTAAAATTAAGTTTCATTCGAACTCACATTAACATTTATCTGTTTGTTCTGTGTTGTTTGTTCCTTCTGTGTTAGATAATCATTATCTTAATTAAAAAAAGCATCTCTAGCAGGCGAGGTCCGAAATTGCGCATAGGTGTTGGTAGTGATTTCTTTGACGTGAGTTCGAATCGTTACACACTGTTATTGTTACGCACTGTTAATTTTGTTGTAGGTTTCCCCGCGCGGGTGACGTTGTCTACGTCCTCGAACAAGATAGAGGTCACCCCGATAGAAGCAATAGAGGAGTGCCTCGAAAAAGTTAAAATGTTGACTACATTCTATACACGTTGGAAAAAGTATGGCACAGTGGAAGTAAGGTTTGGCAACGAAGAAAATGCCATAAGCCACTCCACTGTGCCGATAAGGACACCAGAATGGGTACTAATTCCGACGTACTGTGGCAAAGGTGTTGCCAGAGTGAGAGTTAGAAGAGTACCTCCTGAAATCAAGGAAGAATAGCTGGTGGCAGCCATATTCCACGGTATGGAGGATAAGGTGAAAATCCTCAAGATAACGAGGACCCAAAAGGTCAATTGGTGGGGGTATGGCCTCGAAATAGCCATACAGGTGAGTTTGAAAGACCTGTCTCGTATAACAGAGGAAATAATACTTCCGGAAGACACCAGACTTCGAATAGTAGTAGAAGGAAGACCGCCAACATGCTTCCTATGCGGCAAAAAAGGGCACATGAAAATAAGGTGTCCCGAGAAGGAAAACGAAGAAGAGAAAAAGTGAAGAAAACAATACCGAAGCGGTAGTATCAGTAAAAAAGACAGATAGAGTGGAGAAATCCTTCATAGTAGTAAACAGGATTAAGAAAAAAGCACGGGTAAGCTCTCCCCAAGAAAATCAAAAAAGGTTAAAAGAGATTGAGACGGATGAAAAGAGAAATAGGTGCGAAACACCAACAGAATTAATAGTGGAAAAAGGCGCAGAGGAAGAAACAGCATTACAAGTGGAAAGTGGAAGCGTTTATAATTTTGGTTGTGATGTTTCTGCACGCTCGGACAGATCAGCTCGGACAGCAAGCGGAGGTGAAACGGAAATGATACAAGTAGTATTTGGTCACATATACCAAAAGTACAGAAATAGAGAAAAAGATTATAAAGTATAAATCAGCAATAACAGTAAGGCTGCCGCCAGGAAAAGACCCGGAAAAAACTAAAGGAATCATCATAGAGAGAGATTTGAAAAATCGAGAGAAATGTTTGGAAGCGACATAGACCCGCTGGGTGTTGAAATCGAGTTTGACGAACTTCCACCATCCGTGGAATTCGAAGAATTAAAACAATAATGAACCTTTAATTTCTTTATTACCCACAAGGCACTACAAAGATAGGCCATTACAAGGACATGTGGGGACATATAACACACAATTAAAAATAAAATTTAAATAAAATTAGAAATATAATGATATGAAATGAATAATGAAAACGGAAATATGGAAATATGGAAATGTGCTGCTCGCCCAACGTCGAGCAGCAACACTTACTACCTAGTGAATCCCTTTATCACATCTATACCATACTTGGTTAATAGTTCCTCACATTGTATATTGTACGGTATATCCTTAATGTCTGTATATATCTCCCAATATTACAAACCCTTTTTATGCTTCTTCAGTTTCCCTTGTATTTATATGGTTTATCATTCTGTATATATATAATATATATTTTTGTTTGTTTGTGTGTGTGTGTGTGTGTGTGTGCG
>NC_068990.1:51412015-51412637 GCF_001194135.2 Octopus bimaculoides
TGTGTGTGTGTGTGTGTGTGTGTGTGTGTGTGTGTGTGTGTGTACTATGTTTGAAAAATGATGAACCATACTTGAATTTCGAACTTATTGGATTCTCATAAGTGGTGTCTACATCACTTAACCAATCCCATAGAAATAAACAACCAGTTTCTTTATATACACAACAAATCCAGCATACACACCTATGCACATACATACAAATATTCCAATATAGAGAAAGATAGACAGACAGATAGACAGACAGAAAGGGTGGCAGATACACAGACAGATAGACAGATATATGTGACAGTGGATTTTCATCGATGAGTTCATGAACCTTGGTTCTTTTCCCTAAAACTATATATATATGAAATAGAGTTATTAATATTTCTAAGTCTCTCTAAAGGAGACTACGGCAGCGGTACTGGAAATTAATAGTTATCGCCAAGCCAACATGGCAGTCCCAAAATTAGGACGAAAGCTGCCGTGAATTAGCTCCAAGAAGCCATCGCCTCTAGCTAGCTATGTGACACACGAAACCTGTGTCCTTTATAACCTTCGAACAGGGGAGGTCAGCAGTGTCCCCCTGCTGGTTTGGCATCTGCAGACTAGACTAGTTTCAGGGTGTTGCCCCTTGTCAATG
>NC_068990.1:51416203-51416883 GCF_001194135.2 Octopus bimaculoides
TGCTTCCTTAATTCTTAAATTACCCAAATTTCTTTCATTGTCCTCAATTGTGACTGTTACGCTTTTGTTAGTTTTCCGGCATCTGTCTAGATGTTTTCTGAAGGAGAAGGCTCTCGTGTTCAGATGTTCTTTGATGCGGACGTGTAACGGTCTTGTTGTGCTACCCACATAGAATTTGTTGCATTTGTTACAGTGTATTCTATACACAGCATTTATCCGCTGGCATAAATCTGTGTCACGGATGGGACAATTTGTTAATGTGCATTGATTGTTGTCCCTTATTCGTTTCTTTGCGAGGTGTTCTCTCAGAGAGGGGCTGGAGTGGGATAGTTGCATGTCTAGCCCTTCTCTTCTTATGGCTGCTCGGATGGCTGTAGTTATCCTCTCGCTAAAATGGGGTATTTTAAGGAAGCATGTGTTGCTGGGTTTTCTATGTGTTCGGCGTGTTGGTCGTCTTGGGTACTTAAGCCGATTTATAATGGATCTAGGATACCCGTTGGCTTTCAATATATGTGTAGTGTAGGTCACCTTGTCCTCCGTTCTGCTGCACTTGCCTTGGATACGTGCAAGTTCATTTCTGGCGTATCCTATTTTTGCACCGAGTGGAAGTGCTGAATTGTATTGGACAAACTGGCTGCTTTCCTGTAGAACTCGGTGTGGATCTCCCTTTCTTCTGTTAT
>NC_068990.1:51417077-51417396 GCF_001194135.2 Octopus bimaculoides
ATATATATATATATATATATATATATATATACATACATATACATATATACGACGGGCTTCTTTCAGTTTCCGTCTACCAAATCCACTCACAAGGCTTTTGTTGGCCCGAGGCTATAGAAGAAGACACTTGCCCAAGGTGCCACGCAGTGGGACTGAACCCGGAACCATGTGGCTGGTAAGCAAGCTACTTACCACACAGCTACTCCTGAACCTATAGTGAACTTTATGTTCATGTCCATGCTATTGAACGTCGTGAATATTCTCTTAGCCTCTTCACGGGAGGTTGTGAGTATGAGGATGTCATCTACGTACCTGGTGA
>NC_068990.1:51417406-51418888 GCF_001194135.2 Octopus bimaculoides
GGTTGTGAGTATGAGGATGTCATCTACGTACCTGGTGAAGAAGGCGCATGAGCGGCAGATGTTGAGTGCTCGACGTTCCAGATGGTTCATATAAGTGATGGCTAGTACACATGAGAGACTGGATCCCATGGAGAAACCTGTTGTCTGTATATGTTGTCATGGAAAGAGAAGTAGGTGTTGTCCACAATGATGGACAAAAGTTGATGTATATCAGCTGCGGTAAGTCCGAAGCATTGGATGTTGGAGGTTATTATGCAGTCAGTCAATAGGTTGACTGCTAAGTGTGCTGGCGCCGTTGTGTACATTGAGACAACGACAAGACTAAAGGCGTATCTGTTTTGCTTGAGTTGGTCTAGGGGTAATCGGTGCAGTCTTTTGATGACTTCATCGGAGTTCTTGACGTGTCCCGGTAAGGTGGAAAGTATGGGTTTCAGGATATGAGAAAGTAACCAGGGTATTTCATATCAAGGTCCTTCCACGCTGGAGATGATGGGTCTAATCTGGATCGTGTTGCTATGCTTGTGTGTTTTAATGAGGTGATAAAATCTGGGTAATCTACTGTTCTTTGTGATGAAGTTGTTCTCGGATTTATTATGTATTTGTCCCCGTCTACAGATGTCCGTCCATGCGGTATTAATTCGGTCCTCAATCCTGGTCGCAGCTACATCTTTCACTTCAGAATATAGTCTGTCATTGCTTAAATGTTCTTGTGCCAGTCTATCATATATCTTACGAGAAATCACGCAGATTTCTTTCCCTTTGTCTGATGGTTAGTATACAAGGTTTTTGTTTTTTTAGTTTAGTCAGTATTTTAAGTTGCGCCTTGGTTAAGTTTGGGGTTATTTTCGATTCCTTCCTTACGATGTTGAAGATAGACTGTTTCAATTTGGATAGTATGTGGTTGAGTTCTTGGTTGGTTGGGGGTGGGTGGAGTGGGTGATCTAATTGGTACGTAGGAAATTTGCTGGGTATGTTGTTGTTCTTTATTACCGATAGCTCAAAAGCTGGTATGCTGTTCGACAAAAGTTGACTTCCAGGTCGAATAAGATTTTTTTTCATTCGGCTGTTGGCTCAAGATAAATTTAGGGCCCAGGCTGAGAAGTTCTAGTTCTTCATGTGAGAGTGACCCACTCAAGTCTGTGACAAGGGATTTTGTTGCTGATGGTGTGTTGGCGTCCTCGGTGTTAGTGTTATCGCGTTCTGTGGACGTGTCCTATTCATCTGTGTTGGTGTAATAGGCCGAGTTGTGTCGGTATTTGCTACAAAGCCACTGGAATTTAAGTTTGAGGCGTTTCTTTTATTGGCCAACGCAGTGGTGGTAGCATCGGTCAATAGCTGCGGTTGTTCTTCGGTATGTATGTTCACTGGTTGACGTGATGCTGGATATTATTTCAGATAAATTGAGTATATGCTCATATAGTTGTTGGTGCAGATGGTGTAAGATTTTTCTGATGACGAACGTATATATATATATATATATAT
>NC_068990.1:51418994-51421973 GCF_001194135.2 Octopus bimaculoides
AGCTTGATCAACTCCCTAGCAGTTGCGAACTTGGCCTGGCCCAGTCGTAGAGATAAGAGAGTATTGTAGTTCACTTGAAACATTGTGTATTGTTTGTAAAGAATAAAACGTTTTGAATGGTACAACAATGCACTATAATACAAAAAAATGGTTAGGGTTAGGGTTAGGGTTATGAGTATTTTTGCCAAATTTGGTGAAAATCTGTTCAGTACACCGCCACAAATTTTTCACCAAATTTGGCAAAAATACTCATAACCCTAAACCTAACCCTAACCTTAACCCTAAAACCCGAACCCTAAAACCCTAAAGCTAAAACCAGTACAAACGCACGAACGTTGTCATAAATATCAGTACCGCCGATAGTTGTTGTTGACAAACAATGACACTAATTTTATGCAAGAGAAAATATCCCATTACACCGTCACAACGTGTTGTTGATAATCCACAGCAGTAATTGTTTTCACCTCAATAGACGTCAGTGATTGGTTGAAATTACTGAAATATGTCAACTTTTAACATGAAATAACTTCGAATATAAAAAAATTTTTCTCTGTTCTATAAGACAAAATATACAAGTATACGAAGTTTTAAAGCGTTTCGGTAGAAAACACACTAGATAAACACTAAATAAAAAATAGTGTCCGCCAAATCAGAAAGATCCAAAAAGAATGCATAAAAAATATCAATAATGTCAATGAATACAAAAAATACGAGGTTGAAGAAATAATTAAGGAACAACCACACAAAGAAATACACGGTGAATACTTTAAACACCTGAATGAGAAAGCAGTATCAAAAAGAGACTCATTGAAATTTATAAAACAAAGCAAATACTAAAAGATAAATAAAAAATATTATACAGTATTTACAAGACAGAAACAACTACTATGGAAGAAAAAAGGCATGTAGATATTGTAACACAACGGAAATATCAAACATATGGCAATACAATGTGGAAAAATAGCATGCACGAAATATAAGGAGAGACACGATGAGATAATCAAGATAATCTTTGCGAACCTACTGCATCAATATAACATATCAAAAAAAACAGAAAATCAGAAACGTGCAAATAGAAAAGGTAACAACAACTGAAAAAGTTAAAGATTTTAGTATATAGCCCAGTAATAACGCCAGACCATTATATTACAATATTTGACCGCGAAGGAAGAGAAACAATAATAATCGAAATTGGAATAACATCGACAAAAAACTGAACGAAGTCGAAATGACAAAAATACAAAAGTATAAATAGACTTGCTAAAGAAATTAAACAGATAAACAAGTTAAAATAATACCATTTGTAATGATTTGGGACGGAATGGTCTCAAAGACGAAAAAGAAAGACGAAATGTACATTTGGTGCAGTGTAGTCAACAGGGACAGTGCCTAAGATTGGAGGAATATGTGGTCAGTCGCAAAATCACTTCGAAAGAACTTTGGGCATGGGAACAAGCAAGAACATCCTTCTTGATCAGGTCCACATTGGACGTTTCGCCATCACCGGTCAACTTAGTCCGGTGGAACATACAAACGGCTGATGAATGTAAATGCAGGAAGCGACGAGGAGACATGTTCTGCCAAACTACAGGCTGGCAGTGGACAGAGATACATGTCACCATAGCCAAGTACTCGGTGTTATAAGCAGAGCACTCAAGGAGAAGATCGAGGAGTACAATAGTGGAGAGTGACCGAAAGTGGAAAAACGCGGAAGGATATACTTCCAGGAGGAGAGAAAAGGACATAAGACCAGGTATTGACCCACAGTCCAGAGAAACTGACCACGGTGATTATTAGCGGGAGCAGCTTATATTAGAAGTCTGTCCATAGGTGGAATTTACCATGGTGGAATATACCGTGGTGGAATTACCTATGGTGAAATTTACCTGGTGGAATTTTTCGAGGTGGAATTTACCGCGGTGGAATTTACATAGAATCATATATATATATACAAGCACACATACATACATGCATACATAAATACATACACATACATATGTGCATGTGCTTGCGTGTGCGTGTGTGTGTGTGGGGGTCTCTCTGTGTGAGTATATATATATTTATATATATATATACACGCATATTTGTATATATTCATATAATTATACACGCACACTAATACATATATTTATATATACATGCGTACATATATACATACATACACATGTAGCTTCTAAATGCAATAATTGGTTTTCCTGTAGCATAAACGTCCTCTGTTCAAGTGGATTATAAAATCATGTTGCATTAAACACAGCTGATTTTCTCTGTTACATCCTTAATACAATTTAACATTTTTACCAACATATCAAGGGCTTTGATTCGGACTACAGATATAGTACAACACTACTGAGATAACAACATTCCATATAGTACTACACAAAAGATATCTATTCATTCTTGAAATATATCAAAGAATATGCGATGGTATTTAGTGATTTTCTAAGTACTTTAAATAATTTCCATATTTATGCAGATTTATGCAACATTTTTGTAAATGGAACGAAATGGTCGAACACAGCTATGAAATTTCGTGACTCTATATTCCGTGGAAAAACTTAATGTTGAAATATATCTGATAGGAATCAATGATACTTCGATTTTCATCAAGCGGATTTCTGCCTCTGTCGAAGCAATGGACGAAAAATGTTGATAGTATCAGTGGCTTAAAATCATTAACCTTACATAGAATGGGTTGTGTTTTGTAAAAAATAGTATAAATGAATTTTCAGCAAAGCAAAATATGCACATATATTCAATTAAGTGTTAATTCCTCGACACAGATCACTTTTAATTTTATACACACACACACACACACACACACACACACACATGCACGCACGCACACACGCACGCACACACACACACACACTGACACACACACACATATATATATATATATATATAACCAAAAGGATCGATTCTTTGGTGATGATCTTTTGAGTTAGCTTACCAATTATTTTTGTTGGTAGTTAATTTATA
>NC_068990.1:51422810-51423657 GCF_001194135.2 Octopus bimaculoides
TATATATATATATATATATATATATATATTAATGACTTGTAGAGACGCGATATTTCGTTATGCAGCCATAATATACTATAAGGTATATCAAACATTTTCTTATAAGTCAATAGCATGTTCTACTGTGTTAGCAGTGCCCTATGTATCACTTGTTAAGGCCATCTATAGAATTATAGCTAGCGCTGATTTTTATTATGACGTTTATATCGGAGACGTCAGATGTAAAAAATGAGATCGAAGATGAAAAAATATTGATGGGCATGCATCCCATACTTAGGGAGATTTGCTCCTTCATCAGCACCCATCTAACCCCTTAATCACTCAAAAACACATTACTTAAATACCTACTAAATGCAACAGTGTAACGTTCTCCAATAGGATATAGTATCTAACCCCTTAATCACCCACGAGCATATTGCTTAAATAACCACTAAATGCAGTGGTGTAACGTTCTCCTATAGGATATAGTAATTTTACATATAGGGGGTTCCTATAAGGTTGTTATCCACCCCTGATTGGAACTCTCCCGTATGACATGTACGCATGCTCAGTGACTTGCTTTAACAGTTGCAATCAGCTGAATGCACATTGCCAGTGACCTTTGACATAATTACCCACACTCTGTGGTCAAGATTCTTTTTTTGGTTTGATGTCGGTATTGAAGGGATTACCAGACACCGGACAATACAGTGAGAGCAGCTTTCACTCACATCGTGGTATTCGATGCTGTGTACGTGTCTGTCGTGGTAAAATATACCACTCCTTAACTGTTGCTTTGATTTCATCCGTAGCACGAGGTAATTATGTCATTATCTTTGAAATTCGGCAACTTACAAAGATCTTTAGA
>NC_068990.1:51425523-51427694 GCF_001194135.2 Octopus bimaculoides
GATCAGACACCATCAAGAAAAGCGTACTATACAAAATACTAATTTAAAAATCTAAAAAATCCAAGAGAAAATTTGTAATCCATAAAATCTATAGAATATTAGATTAAAAATTAATTTAATTCAGTTAGTAAATTTATAAAAACGAAAGTGAATAAAAGACTACACACGTTTCGTGTCCACATAAAAGTGGAAAAGATCTGGTCAATCTCCAATAAATCGATCAAGATAAATACCACTTAGCTCGATTAAAGATATATATAAACCTTATTTTATAATACTTGACTTCTTGTAGTGAATATAGTCATGTTAGTATGTAGTTTTCTGATTAATACATAGCTCGAATAAAAATAAACAAAATACTTAGAGACTTTTAATAAGTTCACCGAAATACTACCTTTCCTCATATCATTGTATATCTTACGTACCTAAATACATTTACATTATTAGCTCCTGTCACTTAAACTTTAATTATTAATTTATCTTCCACTTTACAGCATAATATTGTTTGGTTCCCTGCCTATATACATACTTCGTCATTTTTTCATTTAATAAGTTTTTCTTCCCTCTTCTTCTTTCAACGCCATATCGTCACGTGTTTTACATATTTTAATTCTACATGGTAATTTTAATAGTTGTGGTCACGAATAAACGTCATTTTGTCACGTGATACACATCGTATAAATATATATTCTTTTATGTGTTTCAGCCAGGTGGCTGTGGTCATGCTGGAATACCACCGTGATTTTTTCACTCTTTATTTTTGTACCCTCTCCTCAATCCTTCCGTGGTTTCACTCCTCCGACTGATGCGAGCCCATCAAAATTGTCGATGGCCCATCTGGGTTATGGGGGAATTTGACACTGCTGCCTCAACTGTACCTCATTGGTTCGTCTGGTATTGTGGATAGGGGAGTATCCAGTTTCTTTTTGAAGTCTTCCTCATCTATATCGTGTAAGTTTGTCAATTGTTTTGGCAGAGCATTGAGGAGCTGTGGTCCTCTGAATCCTAGGCTATTGCAGAACCTGGTTCTTATATTAGATGCATTGGACGGTACCTTCGATATTATGCAATGGCGTCCAGCACGAGCATTCACATATATATATGAAGTATAAAGACAGGGGAAAAAATATAAAATCACGGATACAAAAAAAGAAACGAACACGCAATACAGGGAGAAAAGTATTTAAAATAACCGTTAACAAATATGAATGTATAAACACACTCGCGCAAGCTGCATGGCGCGTGTATACTCGCTCATACATACGCACACGTGTGGTTTGGTGCACTCACGATAACAAAGCGAGTTAAATAGTTACTTGGTGTTTATCAGCATGGGGAGGTTAAAACTAAACCTAATACATCCATACCTTAAAGTAAATTATGTTAACAGTTGCTCACATTCATTCCCACTGCATTGTACGAAAATACGTTTATATAGATATAGGCATCTTGAGAGTTTTTCAGAAATTCTATTTAATGATCTCCTCATTGGTCCACAAAATAGACAGGGATCCATCAGAGCAGAGATGGCATCTCCTGGAAATAATAGTGTGTGGTTTCGCGTGCCTTATTATGGACCAAGTTATGTTGTACTTAATTTTATCCTCCTTCAATAGCCATGCAAAATCGGCCAAAGATGTTGACTGTCTCTTATAGATTCTCTTAAAGCTCACGACGTGGTTACGATAACGATTCTTAAATGAATCATCCGTCTGCCCCAATGTAAACATATGGCCCTCTCCTTTTGTGCACAGTACATTTATATACAACATTTGTACTCATACAGTGGTTCATCAATGGATATTTTGATTTATCTCTGCACTAGCATTTATCATATTTATTTGTATATAAACGGCAGATCCGACTCCATTTACCGACGTTGTTACCGTGTTAGCTATATCATAAACATTTCTACTATTACAATTTGGCCGTAACTGGTGATTTACATTGCAGTTTACATCTCCTTTGTTGGTATTTAGATACGTATGTTCACTAGATCCAGTATATATGCGTATATATCATATATATTACACACACACACATATGTATGTATATATATATATATGTATATATAAATATATAAATGTATATATATATAAATATATATATGTGTATATATATATATATATATATATATATGTGTATATATATATATATATGTGTGTATATAT
>NC_068990.1:51431840-51432802 GCF_001194135.2 Octopus bimaculoides
TATATATATCATTATTATTATTATTATTATTATTATTATTATCATTATTATTATTATTATTATTATTATTATTATTAGTAGTAGTAGTAGTAGTAGTAGTAGTAGTAGTAGTAGTAGTAGTAGTAGTAGAAATATTGCATTTCTAAATCTCTCAGAGAGACTTATACAGTAGCAGCACGATAAAGTGATGGTTTGTTACCAACTTTAGTCCCAAGAAAGGAAAGAATGCTACTGCTATTTAGCCCCAGGAAACATCATTTCCAGTTGGCTATGTGACACAAGCGTTCTGTGTCGTTAAGTCTTCAAACAGGGGAGATAAACACCTCCACCCAGCAAAGCCAGCATCCAGAGACTAGTTTCAGAGTCATTCGTCTTCGTCAGTCTGGAGTAGCTTGGCTTGCTAGCTTTATTCTTTACTATGAGCATATAGCTCCTACAAAGAAGGAACGAAGAAAGACAGACAACACAATATAGTGGGGGTACATAAAACATAAATCGAATGAATATAAATATAGTAAAATAATGAAAAAGGAAATGTCTTACTTGCGCGCCACACGCAAGCAGTGTCATTTAACTGTTTATGCAATACATGTTCGTGAACAGTTTATTGTTCTTTTCATTTTAAACACATTTTAATTTTGCAAATTTTACTTACTTTTTATTCAATCGACAAGGTACTGCACAAATGTCTTCGAAGGACACTACTGATCATCTCATTTCAATGAAAATGAGATGATCATCTCGGTCCTGTTCCGAGATGAAACCGTGGAATCCTTTCTTTTTTTCCTTTTTAAACTTACAGTTTAACTAACAATTTGCAGCCTAGTTCGGAGGCGAAACCTTTCCTTTCCTTTTCCACCTTACAATAAAAAAAACAACGTTTTGAACACCTGTTCATTCATCAATTGCAAGATTTACTTGTCGGGCGTGTTTTTGCTTCGCTACGGTTTTTTTTTTTTTTT
>NC_068990.1:51432875-51434179 GCF_001194135.2 Octopus bimaculoides
GTTGATTTGTTTTGCGCTGCTTTGCAGCAGTTTTTTAGTATAACTCCACCATTGTTTGGTGAGCGGTGCTAAGATGGAGAAAGTGAAGACATATGCGACAGCAACAGGGAGTCGGGCTTCCGACGTCCCAGGTCTGCTGAAGCAATACGAAATGCATTGGAATGACGACATGGCTAATAAATTTGGAAAATATCCAGAGATGGTTCAGAAAGAGGGGCCAAACGTAAAGTTGACCCCATCAGAGGAGGAAAAGGCGAAAATGGAAATTAAGGCAGTGGAATATAGATCGTTTTCAAGGAAAAATAAAAGAATGGAGAGCGCAACGAAGGAGGAGGTAGAAGAGTGTTTGAGAGAATTGAAAGATGTGTCGTTTTTCACAAGAGGCAAGACATACGCGTCTGTAGAGGTCAAATTTGTGTCGGAAGAGGCAGCAAGAAAATACGTCAATAAGAAGTTACCTGGAGGAAATTGGATGTTCTTTCCCAACCTCCTGGCTAGTCGTCCAACGAGGATTAGTGGGGGTAGGATCCCGCCGAAAGTAGAGGCGGAATGGGTAATGGCAGCAATTTCTTCTGGAAAAAAGGAAGTAGAGGTAGTTATGATAACCAGAAGCCAACAAATAAATTGATGGGGGTATGGTTTGGAGGTGGTTTGCACAGCAAGTTAGACAGTATACGATACCATACCGGAGACACTGGAACTGCCAAACGAGGACAAACTGGATATAATGTTGCAAGGGAGACCTACAAAGTGCTATCAATGTGGCAAAAGAGGTCACATTAGAAGAATGTGCCCAGTAAAAATGGAAAACATAGAAATGGAAAGGCACGAATGCGTGAAAGAGGAGAAGAAACAGACACAGGAAGACGAACAGAGAACTGGCACAAAGAGACAGATTCACAAGCACATAAGCACACAGACATGCATACGCGCGGAAGCGTAAAAGATAGCACGGTGTTGCAGAAGCCAAAAGGCGCAGAACCTGAAAGCACAGACATACAGGCACAACATTCAGACTTACAGTCACACAAACATGCAGACCCGCAGACAAATAAACACACAGACATACGGTCACAAAGAAATATAGAAGAACAGACGCGTGATAGTAGAGAGTCACAAAAACAAAAAAGAACAGACATACAGACGCAAGTGGTACACAGGAACAGAATATATTTGATAACATATTGGTCGACAGAAAAATTAGAAAGGAAAATAACTAAAATGAAACACATTGTTAAATTGGACCTCTCGGAGGGTACGATAAGGAGACGAGATCGATTTTTACGAAAAAAGATAAGTATAGA
>NC_068990.1:51436666-51439166 GCF_001194135.2 Octopus bimaculoides
TATTAATTTATATTTACCGTATTTTACGATTTATATAATTAATTTATATTTACGCTCGGATTTGCGAATGTTCTTGGATCGTTGTTTCCCGAAAATCACAAAAATATTTTTCGCGGCACTCCAGGAATCTCTTAAGGCACACAGTTTGGCATACACGTTGGTTTACACCAACGTGTGGAACGTCGATTACACCTACGTTTCGAGAACAACTGCTGTTGTTACACAAACGCTAGGGAATCTGAATGGGTTAACGGAACTTACACATCTGGGCTTTTCTTGAACTGTTCTTTTCTTCTAAAGATGGGGCTTTTCTTGAACTGTTCTTTTCTTCTAAAGATGGGCCTTTGCGCCTGAAATATAAAAGTTTTATTAAACTTCCTGTATTATCTGAAGCTTTTTATTTTCTCTCTTATTCCTTCTTCAATACTACAATACTACAAGTGAATTACAACGCTCTTATATGTGTGTGTATGTGTGTCTGCGTCTCTGTGTCGTTGTGTCTGTGTTCGTCCCCCACCGGTTGACAACAGCTCTTGGTGTCTTTACGTACCTGTAAATTAGCGCTTTGGCAAAAAAAGACCAATAGAGTAACTATCAGGCTTTAAAAGATACATCCTGGGGTTGATTCGTTTGACTAAAACCCTTCAAGACGGTACCACAGCATAGCAACATTCTAATTACTGAAACGATAAAAGATAAGAAAAAGATGACCATGGGATTGTACCTAAAAATTTCCCTTCCGAGGCACAAGCACGGGCAAAGTTGTTTATGGAAGACAAGCAACCGTCCATGCATATCACCCTCCCCTATCCACGCCACCAATATTATCTAAGGGAAAGGCAAAGACTGAATCAGCTTGGCACCAGTGACATCGCAACTCATTTCTACAGGGGAGTGAACTGGAACAGCGTGAAATAAAGTGTCTTATTCAAGAACACAACACACAACCCGGTTCGGGGATCGAACTCACTACCTCATAATTGTGAGCCCGACACTCTAACTACTGAGCTATGCACCTTATACACACACACACACACACACACACACACACACGTGTGTGTGTGTGTGTGTGTACATACAAACTGTATATCCCATCGTTGCCGGGTAAGTTTCACAATAAAATGCGTTGTCGGACTTTCGGAATAGTGCACCCACACATGTTGAATTTTCTCCGTTTTTACGGGAAAATTTCAATATATTTTTTTCACTACACGCTTGCAAATGATAGGGGGAAGCTTTTTGTAAAGGAAAAAATTTGAAAATTTATGAATTTCCCTCACTTCTCCTTCCGGATCAATTTTGTCCTTTTATTTGCACTACACACCTTTGCGCCCCACCCCAAATGGAAGATTTATGATTCTTTCTTACTTTTTTGTGCTTCGCATATCAAAACAATGGGGGATACCTTGTTGGTTAAAAAATAAAGCCTGGAAATTGGCGATCATTACAATTCCCCCTTCCTTTGTTTTCACACATAAAATGGAACGTAATCAAAAAGCGACAGTGAGTTTAAGAAGCTTTTTTCGTTAACAACCAGCCTTCTCCATATGTCCTAAAATTGCGGCTTGTTTTTGAAATGTTTGTTTAATTATAGATTTAATATAGAAACAGTTCGAAACTGCAATTTGTTTCTGTTTATGATTTCAAAGTAATTTTCTGACGAAAAGATGTGTAATTTAAGAGAGATTTAGCTGTTGTTTCTAGCACATCCAACGATCACCTAGTAGCTTCCTCGTTTCTTTGTCATTCTGGCAAGCATTGATGCTTTTCAATATCTTTCTCCCCATAAACACTTTTAAATCCAGATATAACAACCATCTTTCAACTTTTAGGCACTGTGATATGAGATATTCAACTAAAGTTTCGCCTTTAACCAGAAAACTTAAAGACAAAGGGACCACCTACAACATCAAATCGAAAATTCTTTCCAACACCAAACCCTATATTAACGGGTCCAAAAGATGTTCAATATATTCTTTTGAAAAACTATATCTTTTAAAGAACTTGAGAGCCTCCAACGACTGTGTAAATCTCAGGAAGGAGATTTTTTGTCCTCCATTTTAAGAAATACAGCTTGACAGAATTCAAAAAATAGGCAACCGTACCATTAAGATCTTGTAACGTTTTATTATTGCATTCATCTATTATACCGTTGGATATATTCCCTGTGTTTTTCTTTTTGTCTTTTTCCTTATGAACGTTCCCTGTTTAAACGTCATCTGCTTTAAAAGCAACTGCCAATTGGTTATGCTCTTAGCCAGAAAAAGGGCGAGATAAATTGATGTTTTGGCCTAGACACTCTAGATAGTTGTATTTCACAAGACTCATTAGTATAAATGGTTAGCACATCTGTCACGAAAAGAAAGACAAGTTGGTTCGACTCCCACGAGTAAGGGAAAAACTACATTTTCCGTCGAGGGCTTATACGCCCCATTATTAGACTATTTTCTTTAGCCAGTGCACGGTTATCGTTTTTAAGCTTATAAATACTATATATATA
>NC_068990.1:51439483-51440606 GCF_001194135.2 Octopus bimaculoides
CACGCTCATATGTGTGCACGCACTTATGTGTTCGTGCTTATATGTAAGTATGTGCGTCCATATGTGTGTTTGTAACAATTTCGTTTATATAAGATCAGATAGAGACATTTTAATTAATTTATTTACGTTCATATTCCGCATCATATGTGTGAACAACACATGTAACCATGAGCAATTGTAAGGCCCTCATCTACGTGTATTTGGTGTTTAAATTTGGTTGCGTTTCAGTTATGAGGACCGACTCCTGTATTTGTCGCAACGATGCGTCACCGGGGTGTCTAGACAGGATTTCTATGCTAATTCTGTCCAGTACACCACCATGTTGTTCTTTGGCATGCTGGTAGAGCCAATATTCACCTTTTTGTCTAAATTGTATTAATAACAGTATATTTGCCACCTAAAAGTGGCTAACCCTTAAGGGTTGATGCTACTGTGGCTTGTAGCCCCAGGAAGACATCTCCAGCTGGCTACAAGCTACAGTAGCATCAACCCTGAAAAGTTAGCCACATTTATGTAGCAAATATACTTCATGATGTCGTGCAGCTACTGTTTATATCTTGCTAACAGATTTAATATATTAATAGAATGTAGTAGGAATGCTGAATGAGTAAAGTTTTGCTTTCACTCAGTCATTGTGGGATACCTTATATCCATCAGCTAGATATATATATCGCTGACTGTTTCTTCGTCATTTACATCATAATAAAATCTGATTATACCATCAGAAGACCCTTTGAAGTCAGCAATATTCAAGATAGTTATTCTCGAGTGGAATGAAGCAGTGATGAAAGAGAAGTTCTTAATTCTTTAATTTCATTTTCACACTATATCAGGCTTACATACCATTACTGTTCAAATATTGAATCGAGCGAAATTAGCACGCTTTAAACGCTTAGTAAATTTTCACTAGTCTCTATCTCCTCTTTTTCACTATATCTCTCAGTAATGTGTGTATGTCTAATTCACTAAGATTCGAAAATCGATTAAGGTTGTCCATCATATTCCCAATATATGGAGAAACAACTAAATTAGCCCTGTGTATAAAGGTACTGTACATGTTACATATATATATATACATGAATACACACACACACACACACACACACACACACACACACACACA
>NC_068990.1:51446762-51448220 GCF_001194135.2 Octopus bimaculoides
TCAACCTAGCAAAAAGGATATGTACTATAGTTTCTAATGCAACCACCAGGGATACTCGACTACATGAACTAAAGGATACTCTCACCACCAGGAACTACCCAGCTACACTAATTGACACATGCTTTAAACGAGCCCTTCAACTCAGCATCCACGAACTCAGACATCCCAAATTAAAGGTCTTACAACCAAAAGCCCTACCATACATTTCCACATACAACCCTCTTAACAACGAAGCCTTCGACACCATACTTCAAAACATTCCCCTGCTAAAGAAGGACCACAGAATGAACTTAATCCTCCAAACACACACCATTATAAAAAGCAAGAGACAGCCCAAATCTATGAAAAGTCTCCTAACACAAGCCCGAATACCCTCATCAAAAACACTGAAGCCGTCAGTAAAAAAATGCGGTAGACTCAACTGCGGAATATGCATCAATCTAATTGAGGGATCAGAGTTCTCCTTCGAACAGGGACAACATTTCAAAGTGAAAAGCAACTTCACATGTACTTCGGAGAACCTGATATACGCATTGACCTGCTCTGGATGTCAAGAGTACATAGGCCAAACGAAAAACAGCCTGCACAAATCCCAAATAAAAATTCCCCAAAACAGAAAATTAGCATTCAACCAAAACATCGATATTTGCGCCAATAATAAAAATCTTAGTTTCAGAATCTTTCCCCTCTACCAATTCAGCGACGATACATCCTACGGCCAAAGAATAGGTAAAAAACTCTCTCTTCATCACAAAATACAGACCCCTTCTGAACGCATCTACAACGAATGACATATCTACCATGACCTTAGAATAAAACACACACACAAATATTAAAAATGATAAGCTCCAAATAGATACGCAAGGAATTATAAAAAAATAAAAAAATATAAAAAACAACCCCAATCACTACTCACTCGACTAGTTACTATCACTCTTTCCTGCATTTTTTTATTATTATTATTATTATTACTATTTCTCTCCTTCTCCCCATCCCTCATCTTCTCCGTCACCTTCTCTTCCTTTCCACCACCTCCTCCCTTACTTTAGTACTGCTGTCTAGAATAACACCCACGCAAACATTATAAACAATACAGATCACTACGTCCATCAACAAGTCAATGTCAGGACACCCAACCAATTAACACTACTACTATCATAGCATTCCTTCTTCGAACCCACAAGAGTTAACAAGTGAAACAGCGACAAGCAGAAACAAGAAATATGCCGCTGTTACTTGAATAGTATACAAATATGTCTTTAAAAAGACTTTTCTTTTAAATTTACCAAAATTTAATTTTTCAATAATTTTTCAAAAAATTATTATTCATATTTACTGTTGAAAAGATCTCAAGGATCGAAACCGGTTCTGTAATGTTCTTTATAAAAGTATTTTAGCATTTTCTACTTTGTCTTTTTTCCATATATATCTACACGTCTGTTCCTCTTCAGCCTTTTA
>NC_068990.1:51449110-51453155 GCF_001194135.2 Octopus bimaculoides
TCTTGGGAAAATTTCGAACCTGGGTTCTCATTCCTAAGGTATTTTTCGATGTTATTATTATTTTCCTGGTATCGGAATCTTGGAGTTAGTAGCCCACGCTCTTAACCACTACGCCATCAGCCCGTGGGCAATTATGGAGTGAATTTTAGGGTTTAGAAATCTAATATTTTCCTATCCTTTCTTAATACCGGTTCTCAATCTGCACTAGGTCTGCTTAGTAGGTTGTTGTGTCCTAGCATATGTGCTGCTTCTTTTAGTTTTCGTATTTTCCAGTGATATTCTCTGTCTATTATCTTAACTTCATCCCGCAAGAGAAGGGGGTCTCCATTTTCCATACATGATCAGCTATAACCGATTTATCAATATCTCCTTGTGTCACAGCTTTGCGATGTTCCTCTACCTTTATTTTGAGCGGGGTGGCATCTTTCGCCTTTGTATAACATTCCACATGGGATGGAGTACATGCATATTCTCTTCTATTGATGGCTTTACTCGGAGATATTTTGCGAAGTGTTGTATTACTCTTGAATACTGTCCTGAAGTCATATGGGTCGCACATCTTTTGTATCTTTTGGGAGAGACCTTTCACACAGGGTCGACAAACTGTGGGCAGTTTATTGGTTTCATCCTCTCTTTCTTCATAATTGGAGTGGATAGTATGTTTTGAGGGTATATGTTGCTTAATAGATTGTTACTGAGCTTGATCCTTTCTTCGTGGTGTGTATCACGATCGCAACTTATATTCTTTGCTCGATGTTTTAGGTACAGAGCAATCCCTCTCTTTACACTGTATGGATGGTGGTAATTGAAGTTAAGATATCATGCAGTGAAGGTCGGCTTGCGGCATACGGATGTCCTGAATCCATACTTGGTACGTGTTATTAATACGTCCAGGAATGCTACCTGATTGTCTTTTTCCTTTTCCATTGTGAATTGTATGGATGGCTTTATTGAGTTACATGGCTTTATTGAGTTTATTGAGTTAACAGCACTTGGACATCTTCCTCATGGGGCTAGAGTATAAAGGTGTCATCAACGTATCGTAGCCATAGGGTTAGTTTTAGTGGTGTTGATCCTAAAGCCAAATTCTCAAAGTATTCCATGTATATATTGGCTATTATCGGTGATAATGGCAAACCCATAGCTGAACCCTTTTTTTGTATTATTACTGTCCATACTGAAGTAGGTATATATTAGTGTCCATACTGATGTAGCAAACTCATAAGAGGCGGAGAGAGAACGTAAGTTCGTTTTGCCCGAACATGAGAAATTATTGATTTCTCATTGGTTAAAAATTACAGCCCATATACGAATTCTGAACTTCGTTGAAGAAGTTGTTCACGGGTTACGGTTCTATGATTCGTGTATGAGTAGTTATAAAAACCCTGATTTTCGGCAAACTCTCCAGTGATCGTTGGACGGCCACTCAAATCCACGACACTCACGCAAGTGATCGTTGGATGCCACTCAAATCCACGACACTCACCTCTTGAGTATCGGCTAATATTATATGCCATGTTCAATACTCAAATCTGACAACATTGAATTGTTGTGAACTCTTATAGCTAGAATGAAAGGTTAGTTAATATAAAATTTAAGTCGTAATTCTCTACGACGAAATGACTTTATTTCTAAATGTTCTATAAATGCCAAAAAAATGTATATAATAAATTAATGTTGAAATTTAATTTCTTTTACTTCTCGTTTCTTTCAACTTGTTGAATTTATTTCTGTATATTAATGAAACTGTATTTTTTTATGTGTAACAGTCAAAAAAATATAATCTATATCTTCAACATACATGTACGTAGGAACGCACGTTCATCGTCTTGGTATGTATACATCATAACATTTACGCAGTCTAAACTAAGAGTTATGCTTAGTGATAAATACTTATAATTAAGTAACGAGATTATCATTATAGCTTTTAATTAAGAAACAATAATATTTGTTATAACTTACGATCGAAAACATTGTAAATAAAGATATAGTATATATCTCACTTCAACAACCTGTTATAACAACCGCATAAAACTGAAGTAGGTAGTTTCTACACAGAAGGTCAACGTTTCCATTAGGTTTCTTATTGGTATACTAGTGCGTTCTTTTAGATTGGTGTCTGTCACTAGTTTTTCTTGAATCACCGATATAGTGCTTCACCAGTTGTGACTTTGGTGAACAGACTTATCACATCTAGACTCACCATCTGGTTGGATTCAATGGGGGTATCCTTGATCAATTCTGTGAAGCGGGTGGAATTCTTCACGTTCGATGTTGACTTTCCTGCTAATGGACTGATTATATCCACAGGAAAGCGGCTCAGTGGATGATATGCTGAACTTCTACAGCTCACTAAATGTCTTAATGGAATGCCATCCTTGTGAATCTTAGGGAGACCGTACATGTGTGGTAGTTTACTGTAGTGTTGAGTCAGTTGTCTGTACTTCATTGGTGTAAAGTGATCCTTGTTCTTGATCAAGATCTGTTACAACCTCCTCTCTGTTTTCAGAGTTGGGTCGTTCTTTACTTTGCTGTAGTTACCATCACTTATAAGACTTGTTAGTTTTCCCGAGTAGTCAGATTTGTTCATCACTACTGTAGCATTTCCCTTGTTTGCTGGAAGTATTATGTTGGAATTGGCACTCTGTAGTCTTTTGATAACTACCTTTTCTTCCTTAGTAATGTTTGGTTTCGGAAGTTTCGCTTTTTCTAGTACCTGTCTCACTTTCCACCTTAGTTCAGCTCGCTGAGTTTTTGGTATCTTTATGGTTATCTCTTCAATAGGAACTATTATGTCCAATTATGGGATGCGCTTGATGGTTGTCACCAAGTTGAGATCTTTGCTTAGTACTGCTTCTTCATATCTTTCTAGATGTCGACTACTTACATTAATTACTACTTTCACAGGTTGGTGACGGACTTCAGTCTTCATTCTCTGACCTTTGAGTTTCATAAACTTCTTAATCTGGCGTGTCTTCACCAGCCTTCATCAGGTGTCTTGGGTAAATTTCGAACCTGATTTTACATTCCTAAGGTATTTTTCGATGTTGTTATTATTATTATTATTATTATTATTATTATTATTATTATTATTATTATTATTATTATTATTCAGGTCACTCGGAATCTCGGGGTTAGTAGCCCGCGCTCTTAACCACTACGCCATCTGCTAGTGGGTAATTATGGAGTGAATTTTAGGGCTTAGAAATCTAATATTTTCCTATCCTTCCTTAATACCGGTTCCCATATGCTATTCATATCTGCACTAGGTCTGCTTAGGAGGTTGTTGTCTCCTAGCATATGTGCTGCTTCTTTTAGTTTCTTCTAACATCAATTTTCTGACTTGTTAGACACAAAGCTACAAGAAAATAGCCATTAAAGTAAATCTCAAGGGTGGTGCACCATGACCTCCAGTAGCTCATGACCTAATTGGAGTGACGCTGGGGTTGGAGCAATGGGAAGGCGATTGTAATTAAGAAAAAAGGGAAAGAAGAAAGAAAAGTGGAGTGTAATAAAGGGGAGAGATTAATTGGTGTTATTTATACACGTAAATTAGGGGAAGTAATGTAGTAAGTTCGAGAACACTGCAATAACGCAGCATTGTATCAAATGTTGAAAGTAAATAATATACTGTGGATGGATGCATCGGAAAGAGAGGAGAGATAGGGGAGAGAGAGATAAAGGTGGTGGAGATTGTAAAGAAATTACGTAAAGAAGTAGGCAGTAGCAAGTCTGAAGAAATATTAAATATTTCTTCAGACTTGCTACTACCTACCTACCGAGCCTTCACAAAGGTAAAAGAGAGAGAAAGAGAGAGAGAGAGAGAGAGAGAGAGAGAGAGAACGAAAATGTCCCAAGTATTTGAAAACTATGGAAAAATTAAAAAAAAAACATTTCATTTAATTTTTCCACAATTTAATTGAAACCGGTATTAAGATATTCTTAATGATAAAATCATTTTAGCATTTTCTACCTTCTCCTATTTTCCTTATACATATCAATTTGTGTGTTACTTTTCAACCTTCTAAATATATATATAAATATA
>NC_068990.1:51455331-51456388 GCF_001194135.2 Octopus bimaculoides
AGAGAGAGAGAGAGAGAGAGAGAGAGATAGGAGCATAAATATTATATATAATATTTATGTTTGTATGCATGTATTTTTATATATGTACACATAGATATATATGTATGTATATATATTATATTATATATATGAGCAAAATTGGCAAATTTACCATCGAATTCAAGGAAGACTTAATAAAAATGGCTTTGGATTACCTAACAAATTTTGAAGTGAAAACAAGTAGTTTTCATGGGCTTCCTAAAATCCATAAATCCAAAAGGTCAACAACAGCTTAAAAGATTCCCAAACCAACTGATCTCAAATTGTGTCTGATTGTTGCAGGACCAGCATCCAAAGATTAAGGAAGTTGCTGAGCATGATGTTAAAACTTTTATGCAGATTTGTTCCCAATTTCATCGGAGATGACATGGACTTCTTGAACTATATCCCAGAACGGGTAAATAAATAGATAGTACTAGTTAGCTTTGACGTAATTAGGCTCTATACAAATATACCCCATATATATGGACTAAAAGCAGTAGAACTCTGGATAAAGAAACACCCACAAAAATCCAGGTGAGATTCTCAAAAGAATTTAAACTTGAAGGTTTACAGATAGTACTGGAAAGCAGCTACTTCTTCTTTGATAATCAATATTATCTACAAACACAAGGCACTGCGATGGGGACGAAAGTCGCATTAACGTTTGATACACTAATAATGGAAAAAAAATCTATACTCTATCCAAAACTACTTTTAACCCCCACTTTCAAACCTAACTTATAGGAAACTGGGAAAAGATTCCTAGATGACTGCTTTATATTTTGAGCCCGAAGTAAGAAGGACCTTAGAAAATTTCTTAAATTAATAAATAGCATTCATGTCTCAATCTAATTCACTATGGAAATGAAAGAAAACGAACTCTCCATTCTGGACATCCTTATAATTAAAGAAAATGCGATAGTTACAGCTGACCTCTACTACAAGAACACACACGCACACACACGCACGCACGCACACACACACACACACACACACACACACACACACACACACACACACACACACACACACACAC
>NC_068990.1:51456466-51458412 GCF_001194135.2 Octopus bimaculoides
CCATTTGATTTGGCAAGATGCATATGCTCAATAGTCATAGATATAGTTGGACGAGAGAAATGACTGGCAGAACTTAATATATTCCTTCAGAAACAAATATATCCCAAGTTAATTCAACATGCCATAGCAAAGGAAATCCCAATCTCTACCTTACTCAAGTTAGATATAAAAATAAAAATACAAATACCAATACCCCGTTTGTAGTCACCCACATCCTTCATTCAGCCAAACGATACCTCCCGATTCCAAATCAATCACCACATCTCCAAAGAATAACTAAAAATCACAAATTATCAGCAATCGATGACAACCACCTAAACCTCAAGAGACTCTTAAAAAAAGGCGAGATTCGCATTTGAAAAAGAAACGATTCAAGTAACCAACTGTGGAGACCCCCGTTGTGAATTAATTGAACAAAGGACAACCAAAGTACGCAAAAATGGGAAGGAAATAAAAGTGAATGCAAACATGAATTGAAAACAAAAAATCTCATCTACTGCATCATATGCCAACAATGCAATGAAAACTACATTGAGGAGACATGAAAGAAACTGACCAACCGTGTAAATGTGTATAAACAACAAATTATGGATTCGTCTTTTAGGAATGTTCCATGCAGTGAACATCTAGATATCTGTGCAAATGGAAAATTTAAAATGTTCCCACTTTACAAAATAAACGATGACAATGTTCACCTACGAAAGGCAAAAGAAAAATACTTTATCAGAATTCTAGATCCGAAATTTAGCCGAAAATAGCCAACACTCCATATAATAAACAATGGTAAAAGAATATATATGACTAAAACCGTAAGTCCGAAAATAAATCAGAAATAATAATATTATTACCACAAATATAACTTCCTCTTTAAGAGTACGTGTGTTTGAAAAGGTTTAACGAAATCGCTCACACACTAGAAAAAACTTCTTCCCCAAAAAGGTTAGTAACATCCTCATAACAGATTTCATAACATTTTGTTTTAGATAATTTTCTTTTAAGAATTACCTTTACACTTCAAAAACCGTATTAATCCTCATAGACTTCATATATATATAACACTTACTGTAGATAAAAATGCACAAGATGCACAGAAGGTCACCAACTTCTCATCAGTTTCGGCCAGAGGGTCAAACGCAATTTCGTGCCTTTCGATAATATTGGTTCTCAACAAGAAGCTGCCGGGTAATGGGACCAAACATACAAAACGTAAACGAACAAACGAGAAATGAATAAACATGCACTACAGAAGTGGACATCTGAACATGAATAAATGTGATTCAAGACGAGACTATTAGTGGACTGTCGAAGTACAATGACGAAATGAATAAACAGAACACGGCCTTAGAGCCAGACAGAGACTAAAGTATGGATAATGCTGAAAGGAAAATTCTAAAGGATTAGAGACAGAAGGGCAATAGACAGCGAAACAGGTTGAAGTGGGAGAATAGAGCATATACGACCAATTGCTTCAGTGGTCGACTTGAAAAAGAGAGCCGAAAGAGAAAAAGAAAAAAGGAGGACCACGGGTCACGTGTCAGTAGTAGGAGAGAAAAGGGATAGAGGGCAGAGAGGTAAAAGGAGAGAGAGAGAGATAGAAAGAGACAGTGAGAAGAAAAGAGAGGATGAAACCAATAAACTGTCTACAGTCTGTCTACCCTATGTGAAAGGCCTCTCCGAAAAGATACAAAAGATATGCGGCCCATATGACATCAGGGCAGTATTCAAGAGCAATACAACACTTCGCAAATATCTCCTTCGGGTAAAACCACCAACAGAAGAGAATATGACCAAAAACTGCGTGTACTCCATCCCATGCAGCTGTGGTAGGTTATACAAAGGCGAAACATGTCGCCCCCTCAAAATAAGGGTAGAAGAACATCGCAAAGCTGTGACACGAGGAGATATCGATAAATCGGGTATAGCTGATCATGTATGGAAAAATGGAA
>NC_068990.1:51459031-51460996 GCF_001194135.2 Octopus bimaculoides
ATATCCGTCAAATGTAGATAATGTAAATAATGTAAATATAAATATATAATTTAGAGAAAAGAACCAAAGTTCATGAACTCATCCATGAAAATCCACAGTCACATATAGAAAAAAGTAATAAGTAAATACACTAAAAAGAAGTATAATAAAAGACAAAGTAAAATCATAAAGTAATAATAATAAAACGACTAGACGTGTTTCATAACCAAATTTTCAAATAGAAAATAAAATATAATCAAATCGATTAAATCGATCGAAAATCAATTCTATTAAAAAATATAGCTAATCTTCAGGACAAAATACAACAATAATAATAATCAAATGAATGTATATATTAACCAACAATAAATAACAAATGAATATATATAAAAATACTTATTATTTCAAGATAGAAAAATGTTAAACAATATTATTAAAAAGAGATGTAATACTAATCTTATCGAAAATTATAAACGTGACATTATTAACTTTACGTTTATTAGAATATAAACTAACTGAAATATTAAATGCAAATCTTATCTTAACGAATGTTTCGTTTAAAATACAATTTAAACGAAGTTTTATCCCAAACTAAAATTATAAACGTAATATAATTAACTTTAATTTTGATATAAACTAGCAAAAATTAATTTATATTAATTAATTTATATAAAAATAATTATATCACCAATATATAAAAGAAAAACATTTAACAAAATTATTGAAAAGAAATGCACAATTTATCTAATCGAATCTTTAGTTTAAATAAAATTTTAAATGTTATACTATTAACTTAACCTTAATTAGAATATTAACTAATAATCAAAGAAATTATATAAAAATACTTATTTATCCAATAAATCAAAAAGAAATATTAAACAATATTATTGGAAATAAATGCAACAGTAATCTAATCGAAGTTTTGGTTTAAACTAAAATGTTAAACTTTAAACTTAGTGTTAAATAGGATATCAGCTAACTTTAAATATCAAGTGAATTAATATAAAAATACTTATTTTACCAATCAATGATAGAAAATCATTTAATAATATTATTGAAAATAATAGCAATATTTATCTCAAGGAAGCTATAGTTTAAACTAAAATTTTAAACGTTATACTAATAACTAAGCGTTTATTTGAAAGAAGTCGCGTGAAGATACTGCGTAAAGAAAAAGAATAGAATAAAGAGATATAAAAACATAAATGAAAGTTTTATTTATAAAATCATAAATGAAAATTAAAATTTATATAACTTAAATCATAATAAAACAATTAACTATATTAACTTAATTAACTAAATTAACTATATTGTAAACATTTTATGAAACTTAACAAATCTAAGTTAAATCTTGTTAAATCTAAGTAATTAAAGAGTCTAAAGAATAAGACTAAGATACATAAATTAAATAATATATATGAAATAAGCTAAAATACTATAATTAAATTAATTCATTAAAATATTTATATTATTAATTTTATAAAAATCATAGTGTCATTAAAATATTAATTCCTTAAAATCACTAAAACTATTAAGGTACCAATAAATACACAATTAATAAATATAAATCATAACTACTACAATTAGTAAAGTAGGAATAGGAAACACACACACGCACACATACACACACACGCATATATATGTATATATACATACATACTTACACATACAGACTTATACAGACACACACACACACACACACACACACACACACACATATATATAAAATATACATATATATACACACACATACACATATATATTTATTTATTGGATAATAAGTATTTTTTATATAATTTCTTTAATTATTAGTTAATATTCTAATTAAGGTTCAGTTAATAGTATAAGATTTAAAATTTTATTTCAACTAAAGATTCTATTAGATAAGTTTTTCAATAATTTTGTTAAATGTTTTTCGTTTATTTATTGGTGATATAATTATTTTTATATAAATTAGTTTATACAAATTATATATATATATATATA
>NC_068990.1:51461096-51462232 GCF_001194135.2 Octopus bimaculoides
ATATTTATATATATTAAGGGCATTACTATACATAAATGCCTCACGCTAAGTAGGACTCTTAAAGTCAGAACTACCATAATAAACACATTTTACCGAGCACGAGGGAATGCAACTCTCGAAGCGAACTTCTTAAAATCAGACTCAACAGTATATCATATGATTTCATAATTAGTGCACAAGATGCACAGTTTACTCTTCAGTACAAGCATAGTCAAGACATAAGAATAAACAAAAATCAACGTATCAGACGAACACCACATGTATCCAAGATAGTACATAGAAATTGTTTATACCTATATATCTATGTAAAAAACGGGCTTTTCGATTTGCGTCTTGGTACACGTGTTTATTCAGAATAAAATTCAGCATTGAATATATTTTGGTTAAATTTACAATTTAAATATAGGATGAAATCTTTATAAGAAAAAACCTCAATAGGGAAAATTTTATTAATTATTCCCTAAAAATGCAGTTATTTATTTTAAGGGCATTACTATACATAAATGCCTGACACTAGGAGGGACTCTTAAAGTCAAAAATACCATAATAAACACATTTTACCGAACGCGAGGGAATGCAACTATCGAAGCGAGCCTCTTAAAATTAGACTCAGCTGTATATCATATGGTTGCCTAATTAGTGCACAAGATGCACTCTTTACTCTTTAGTACTAGCATAGGCAAAACATAAAAATAAACAAAAATTAACATACCAGACAGACACCACATGTATCCCAGTGCTGAATTTTATTCTGAATAAACACGTGTACGGAGACGCAATTCGAAAATCCAGCCTCTTACATAGATATATTTCTATGTAATATTGTTGTGTCGACGCCACCAGGCGAAGAAGTAGGATCTCCCAAGACATATAAATAGAGATAGTCTCGACGTGGTAGAGGTGTTGAGCAGCAGTTTTTTTTGGAATTTGAGTTGTCGATGACGTAGAGTTTTTATGTGAGTTGCAAAGTTGAGTATTTTTTGTTGTAAAATTGAGTGTTAATTATTGGTGTCAATTGTTGATATTGTTCGTGTTTTTTTTTGTGTCTTCCCGTTGTGGAAAATGGAGAAAGCACCGGTAGGTGGCCAAAGTTATGCGGCCGCGACTGGAAAAGTAACAGAGGAAGGAAAGCTGGA
>NC_068990.1:51462414-51463582 GCF_001194135.2 Octopus bimaculoides
AGTTGAGGAGATCGAGGAGTGCCTGAAAGGTATCAGAAAGCAAACAACTTTTGTAACTAGAGGAAAAAAATATGCCACTTTGGAGGTACGATTTGCAACAGAAATAGAAGCAATTAAGAACTCTACGGAAGCTATACGATCGGAGGAATGGGTGCTGTTGCCGTCGTACTGTGGCAAACGTGTGACCAGAGTGCGAATAGGCAAACTACCCCCATAACTAGATGAAGCATGGCTCATGACAGCAATAAAGTTCAACATGAAGGAAGAGGCCAAGATATTGAAGGCCACAAGAACAAAGAGTGTGGATTATTGGGGATATGGAATCGAACTGACTATCCAGGCAACAGTGGAAGACCTTAATAGAATTGATGAGGAGATAGCGCTACCTGACGACCAAAAATTAAGAGTGAAAGCGGAGGGCAGGCCGCCTACATGTTTTGCATGTGGCGAGAAAGGCCACATGAAGGCGAGATGCCCGCAGAGGGAACCAACAGAAAAACAGGAAGACACGAACCAGGTAGTACAGACAGAGACAGAAGAAAATACAACGGAGGAGGGATTTACGGTAGTGGAAAGAAAACGAAGGAGGGGTGGAAGAACAAACTCACCACCAGAGAAACAGAAAAAGAAGAAAGAAGAAGAGGAAAAGGAAGCTGTAACCAGAGGGAAGGCAGACGAAGAGGTGACGGAGAAAGAAAGAGAGAAGACAACTACTAAACAGGGGGGTTTACAAGAGGAGGGAACAACGATAATGACGCCGGTTTCCCCAGCGAAGGAAGAGGATTCGAGAGTTGAAACATCTGACGATGAATGGGATAAATGGTATGGAGTTCGAGAAGGAAATACATCAGTAACAGAAGAAGAAGGGAAAAAATCAAGAAGATGGAAAAACAAATTGGAATTTTGTAACTTACTCAAAAAATGAGACAGAGAAGAAAATTCTTAAATTCAAGCACATTATAAGAATTAAGTTACCAACAGATGTCTATTCTGAAAATGTGAAGGCCATTGTGGTCGATAGGGTCACATACGAGAAACTAAAAGACATGTGCGGAAACAAAATTGATCCACCCGCAGTAGCGGTGATGTTCGACGAGCTGCCACCAGTGATCGAACTCAGGGATTTGGAGCCGTTTATGAGGTATTAAAAAAAAAAATCTAAAAAAAA
>NC_068990.1:51463634-51464597 GCF_001194135.2 Octopus bimaculoides
ATGGTTATGTGGCACATGCAGCCATTTCATTTTTTCATTATATAACATCTCATTGTCATTCGTTTCTTGTTTTGTGTCCCCATTGTGGTGTTGTGTCTGTCCTTGTAGTGTCCCCCTCTGTGTTATGGCCGTACTGCCAAATAAAGAAAACGTTGAGCAGCAGTTTTTTTGGAATTTGAGTTGTCGATGACGTAGAGTTTTTGATGTGAGTTACAAAGTTGAGTCTTTTTTGTTGAAAAATTGAGTGTTAATTATTGCTGTTAATTGTTGATATTGTTCGTGTTTTTTGTGTCTTCTCGTTGTGGGGAAAATGGAGAAAGTACCGGTGGGTGGCCAGAGTTACGCGACCGCGATTGGAAAAGGAACAGAGAAAGGAAAGCTGGAAATAATCGAAATTAAGGTGGAACCGAAGAAGATGAAAGAATGTGAGAAGTTGCTAGCGAAGGTCGGAGACACACTGACGTTGACGCCGCCTGTGGAACTGACAAACGGTGTAAGAAAGAGAACTGTGGTTTTTAAAACCATGAAAATAGCAACTAGAAAGATAGAGCTCGCGACAGTTGAGGAGATTGAGGTGTGCCTGAAAGGTATCAGGAAGCAAACAACTTTTGTAATTAGAGTAAAAAAGTATGCCACTGTGGAGGTACGCTTTGCAACAGAAATAGAAGCAATTAAGAACTCTACGGAAGCTATACGATCGGAGGAATGGGTGCTGTTGCCGTCGTACTGTGGCCTACGTGTGACCAGAGTGCGAGTAGGCAAAGTACCCCCAGAACTAGAAGAAGCATGGCTGATGACAGCAATAAAGTACAATATGAAGGAAGAGGCCAAAATATTGAAGGCCGGAAGAACACAAAGTGTGGATTATTGGGGATATGGAATCGCACTCACTATCCAGGCAACAGTGGAAGACTTAAATAAAATTGATGAGGAGATAGTGCTGCCCGACGAGCTAAGATTAAG
>NC_068990.1:51464940-51467283 GCF_001194135.2 Octopus bimaculoides
CAGACGAAGAGGTGACGGAGAAAGAAAGAGAGAAGGCAATTACTAAACAGGTGGATTTACAGAAGGAGGGAACAGTGCTAATGACGCAGGTTTCCCCAGCGAAGGAAAAAGATTCGAGAGTTCAAACATGCGAGGATGAAATAGAGAAATGGTTTGGAGTTCAAGAAGGAAATACACCAGTAGCAGAAGAAGAAAAGAAAAAAACCAAGAAGATGGAACAACAAATGGAATTTTGTAACATATTCAAAAAAGGAGACAGAGAAAAAAATTCTAAAATTCAAGCATATTATAAGAATTAGGTTACCAACAGATGTCTACTCTGAAAATGTGAAGGCCATTGTGGTCGATATGGACACATACGAGAAGCTAAAAGACATGTGCGGAGACGAAATTGATACGCCCGGAGTAGCGGTGGAGTTCGACGAACTGCCACCAGTGATCGAACTCAGGCGAACAAGAAAGAAGGAAAAAAATTAAGTGTTTTATGTTATAAATATAATTTTTAAAAAATAGAGAAAAAACAGATAAGAAAAACAATAAAAAAAGTGAACGATGGTAAATAGTTTATATGAACGATTCAAATGGTACTGCATGGTTATGGGGCCCATGCAGCCATTTCATTTCTTCATTATATAACATTGTCATTCGTTTCATGTTTCGTGTCCCCATTGTGGTGTTGTGTCTGTCCTTGTAGTGTCCCCCTCTGTGGTATGGCCGTAGTGCCAAATAATGAAAACGTTGAATAGCAGTCTTTTGGAGTTGTGTTGTGATTTTGGTTGAAGAAAGCGTTCAACGCGGTGAGTTTTGTTGAAATTGTTTAAAGCATTGTTTAAATATTATCGTTAATATTTATTGTTGAAATTGTTTTTCCTGCCCATATCGGGTATGGAAGGAACAACGTATGCTGCGGCAACAAGTAGAAACTTGTCTGCCAATGCAATGGAAATGCAAGAGATACACGTGGATAAGACAAAATTAGAGAAATACAAAAAATTATTCAAGAAGCAAGGTGATGTTTTAACAATAACACCGCCGAAGGAAGATTTCGAGCGAGCGGAGAGGAAAATAATAACATACAGAACGCTTAACGTGGAAACAAAGAAGCTAGAAGTGGCAGAGACGGACGAATTAGAGCAGTGCCTAAACGAAGTTAAGCCATTAACAACATTTTACGCACGTGGTAGAAAGTTCGGTACGGTGGAGGTGCGATTTACGAGTGAGGAAGAGGCGAAAAAGCACTCCACTGTACGCTTAAGAACGGCTAGGTGCGTCCTTTTACTTACCTACTGTGGAAGAAAAGCTGCATGTGTGAGAATTGGACGGGCACCTCCTGAAATAGACCCGGAATGGCTGGTTACAGCCATTATTCATAACTCCAAAGACGAAGTGGAAGTTTTAAAAGTAGAGAAACCGAGAGAAATCAACTGCTGGGAATCTGGTGTGGATGCACTTATACACATAACCCTGCCAGATCTACACAACATAACAGAAGAATTGGAGCTCCCCGACGAAACACGACTGAGAGTTGTGGTAGAGGGAAGACCACCAATATGTTACAAATGTACAGAGAAGTACAAGTGGAAAAAATAGAGGTCTGTGAAGAGGAGATGGTGGAAGGCGAACACGAGGAGGTGGAGGAAAAGCAGGTGGAGATTGTGGAGTGCGAGAAAATTTCTCAAGAAACAGATAGAAAGCGTATGCCGACTGAATCGCCGCCAAAGACCCCCCCCCCCCAAAAAAAAAAAGAGAAGGAGAAAAAAGACAGAGAAGGAAATGGAAAGACGAAGCTGAGAATCGAACCCAAGATGCAGAACACGAAAAAGAAGTGAAAAGAAAGGAAAATTGGTGGAATTGGTTTGAAAAGATGATAGACCAGCAGAAAAGAGCAAGGATGGAAGGAAAGGTACTTGGAAAAGTAGAATATAAAAATATCAGAACAGTGGTTTTTTACGACACGGATTTAGAGTTGGAAAAGACGATTGCAAGAATAAAAGGACTAGTAAGACTTAAACTGGATCCTGAAGCGTTTGAAGAAAAACAGAAAGCTATATTGGTGGAAGCACATGTGATGCAGAGACTGCAACAGATGCACCCGGACAAGTTTCAAACAAGTGGATTATACGTGGGCTACGACACCTTGCGAAGTGTAGTAACGGCAGAGGAGCTGTGGCCACTTACAATTGTTAAAGAAAAAAATGATCATAAACTGTATGAGAGAACTGTTAAATGAAACTGCGAGTTTTGGGGGAAGGAATATTGTACTGAGGTGAACTGTGTTGGTGTTAAACCAAACTATTATCTCTCCGTTAGACGAAATTGTGTTGTGTTCAAAAAAAAAAAAAA
>NC_068990.1:51467357-51468216 GCF_001194135.2 Octopus bimaculoides
CAAAATAGAATTAATTTTGCAGCGGCCGTCGGCGGTCGTGAAATGATTCAATTTAAAATTGAGGAAATACAGACTTTTTACGGGATGATAACAGAAAAAGATGGTGAAGCTAAGATCTCACCTACAAGCGAATTACAAAATAAAATAAAAGAAGGTACAATTATTTACAAAACCTACAATTCAGAGACAAAGAAATTTGAACACTTGGAGGAGGGGACAATTGAAAAATGTCTTGCTTCGACAATGAATGAAATTAAATACTTGACAAGGGGAACGAAATTCGCAGCTGCGGAAGCAAGGTTCGAGTCGTCCTCAGGTCACATGGTATAGATGTAATGGTTGTTACAGAGACGAAGCTGGACAAGCTGCAGGCCTTCTCTGCACTCCTGAACGGCTACGAGAAAATAATTTCTCCTAGCCGGGAGGGAGGGAGAAGAGGGGTGGCTGTCTTGATCCGCAAAAGCTTGGTCATGCAGGTAAGTACAATCTTCGTGGACCCAGAAGGCGAGTTGGTCGTTCTGGATCTAACATACAGTGGTAAGGCCTTCAGGCTGGTGGGCATCTACGCGCCTAGTAATACAAGCAAACGGGTTGGTTTCTTTCAACGCCTGGAGAATTTCCTGGTAACATCAAAGACACTAGTGGTACTAGGTGACTTCAATGCTATACTGGATGCACGCCTGGATAGCGTGGGCTCAACCGATAGAAAAGGAAACTCTTGCCTCATCGATATGGGTCTTTGATAGATGAGTCCGGACAGGAGGAGATGTGCAAGGCATTTCACAAGAACTTTGCCGCGTTGTTCGGGAGGGGCGGGACGTTGGACCATGGGGATGCCTTACGGCATTTTCTGGACGGC
>NC_068990.1:51469540-51476099 GCF_001194135.2 Octopus bimaculoides
CAAGTTAGAGCGGATACTTTTCCACTTTTTGTGGGGAAGGAAAACTCCACTTGTGAGGCGCTCCATCTGTTGCCAGAAACCGTTAAATGGTGGGCTGGGGATGCCTTGACTGTTGATGCGCAAGCACGCGCTGAGGCTGAGACATCTCCGGTGCCACCTGGATGGTGAGCAGGTGTGGTCAACGCTTGCCGAGCAGGATTTCCCAAAGTATGGGTCTCTGAGGGACTTAGGAGCATGGATCAGACGAAGACCCAAGACGGGGAATGGCAGGTGGAGTGCAAACAAGTGCTCTCCCTCTTCTCTCGAGTGAGCAATGCTAGCAGCAGGGTTACTACAGCGGATATTTATAGCGGCTTGGTAGAGCTTAAGTCTGATGATGTCCTGGGGGAGACTCTGGGCTTCGACAAGAAGCAGCTAACCAGCCTGTTCGGGAGGACCTTCGGGTTGGGACTCTTGGATAATTACCAGAAATCCTTGGCCTGGCTGTGCTACCGATCGGCCTTACCAGTTCGGGAAAGGTTGTCAAGACACGGTTGTGACACCTCCCCCACATGTCCGAGGTGCGGGCGGGCCAGTGAAACGGTGACGCACGCCTTCGTACACTGTGGGAGCTGAGTGATTTGATAACCTATGCTGAACAACTGATGTCGGATACAGAAGGAGTACGACTCTACACTGAGTCCATGATTAAGATGGTACCGCCTTCTTCCTTTTCCAAAGAGAGGAAGGCAGCATTTTTCTGCGTAAAAAACCATATTGAAAGAAACGGTATAGAGGACGCGTTCGGAAGGAATTGCGACAGGACAGTTCATCTCCAGACGAGGGCTGGTGAACTACTTCACCGCCCATCTTGTTTCCACGATCCGTCTGGAGAGGAGGAGCTTGTCACAAAGAGTATTTGCCAAAAGGATGTCGTAAGAAAGTTGTGTATGCAAGGGGCCATGCCAACACGGTCGGACCGGGCATAGAAGGAAAAGAAATGGATAAACAAAAAATCAACCGGCGGGTTAGAGGGACATCCCCAACCTAAAAGTAATTAAATTTTTAAAACAATAACATCATCATATTATAATATATTATTCTCATGTAAAAATCATTCGTTAAATCATCGGTAAAAAAGCTCAACGATCTATATGTTCCTTTTTGTCTGTCCTAGTTCGTCCCCTCTATGTATCCTATTTATTAGGAAATAAAAGAAATTGTTAAGTAGCAGTCGAGTAGCAGTTGTTTAGCGGTTGAGTAGAGATCATCTGAAGGTGCTAGATAGCAGTAGCTTGAGACATAAAAACTATGCTGGATACATGTGGCGTTCGTCTGGTATGTTGATTTTTGTTTATTTTTATGTCTTCACTATGCTTGTACTAAAGAGTAAAGAGTGCATCTTGTACACTAATTACGAAATCATATGATATGCTGCTGAGTCTCATTTTAAGAGGCTCACTTCGAGAGTTGCATTTCCTCGCGTTCGGTAAAATGTGTTTATTATGGTAGTTTTGACTTTAAGAGTCCTTCCTAGCGCGAGGCATTTATATATAGTAATCCCCTTAATATGAATATATATATTATAGAAGAAAATGGGAATAATACCAATGGGAAACTCGTGGTTTTCGCTGGTACGTCTTTAATTAAATAGATAACAAAGAAGGAAGAAGCAGAGATGTTATCTATTTCATTAAAGACATACCAGCGAAAGCAACGAGCTTCCCATTGTTATTATATCCATTTTCTTCTAAACTCCGGTTTACCAACCGAACCACCTGCTACCGTGCAACCTTACAAAGGACTGTACCTACCCAGCTAATAGCCAGGAGCGACCCTGGATTTAATTATCCCTTAGAGGTATTAAACCCCTCTAACTGATACCTACACTATATATATATATATATATAATTTTATTTTATTTATTTATTAAACATTTTGAATTTGTAAATAATATACTAAAGTTTTTTCATGCGGAACTACATTTCATCAAAAAATTCTCTCCAAAATTGAATGTTTGAAAGAAAAGGGGAGACAGTACATTTTGTATTCTAAATATAACTCAAAGAGGAGAAAAGGAAAGGAAGAGGAAGCAAAAAGACTTTCAGTGATGACCACAACGCACCTGCTTTTTCTTTCTTTTTTTTTTCTTTTGAAGAGGTCACCATCCTTAAACCCTTTCCAATATAATGGTAAATGACTAAATAAATAAATAAATATATGATTGGTGAATGAGAAGGGGATCTTTCTTCCTGTCTCTAACTATCTATTTATCTGTCTGACTGTCTATCTATATATTTATTTATCTATCTATCCATCTATCAATCTATCTGTCAGCCTATCTAACTGCCTATATTTCGATCTATTCATCTCCATTGTCAATAGAACCTCCCCCCCCCAAAAAAAAACAAAAACAATGTTCTCTTTTTCTAAACAAAACTCCAAAAGAACATGTTTTATATAAATGAACAAGCTGTTTGTACATTCACAAAATTCACTTAACACTCTATACATATCTCCCTGGATGTACAAGACGCCAGAATGAATCGATCACAATCGCAGCCGAGAAACACCAAAAGTACAGAACTTCTCAAAGAAATATCTAATAAGCTGAACTTACTTATTTCAAGACTTGACACAATCTTCACCAATGCAGATAAAACTATGAATGATACCCATACAGAAGTATTCTAACAACAGGGACGAACATGAAAGTAGTAAGAATTGGGGTACAACAGCAAAATCACTTGAAACCACATCTCTGGTAGGAACTTCTTAATCGTCGGAAACATGCATACTGGAAAAGAATTCGATGCAACAATATAGCAAACACCTACCAGAATTGGCGAAGCAAAGAAAACCCAATCCTGCCCAGAAAATTTCTTATTAAAGAAATAAGAAGTGAATCACTGGAAAAAACAACGATACGTGCGAATTTAGCTTTATGCTGACTAGAAGCAGAAATCGTTCTTCTGCAATCACGAAAAATACGACACGAAGAGAAAGTAAAAAATATTAACGCAGTTACGTTTGATGAATTTGCTGAGCGGAGTAACAATCAATGTCATGAAAAACTGCAAAAACTATGAAAAGAAGACACAAATCGGGAAGAAGAAAAATCCATAAAAATGTGGGAAAACAAGAGTGGTTCACTAACTATGAAAAAGCTATGGAGAAAAATCCATTATGAAAACGAAACAACAACAAAAAATACGAGGAAATCGAAAACAAATGTAGATACCAACCCCAGAGTAACCGGACTAAGGTAGCGAACCTCTAATTACCCAAGAACATACGCGGAAATGACCTCCATCTCACCCCAAGTACAGACTAGAAACCCATATTCTACAATATATAACACTGCAAATAGCCAACACATGAAATATAGAAGACAACCATCAACCCATAATTTCAAACACAATAAATATATAAATACAAAGAAAAAATGACATGAAAGACAAATAACATACAGACAACCACTAACCCGTAATAACATGGACCCTAGATGGGTGAATACATGGGAAGAAAGACAAATAAAATACGGACAGCACAGGTACTATAATAGGAATAATAATCATCATGAAAACTCAAGCAACCCACGATTTAGGACCAAAAATCCCATATATCCTGAATGGCGAAAAAAGTATGGAAGATGGGAAGATGGGAAGAAAATAAAACCTATAACCAACGGAATTCGTATAAAAGACATGAACCATCCTTCCACCTACATGGGAAACAGAACGCCGAAATCTAAAAACGGAGTCACGATAGCACAATTCTTCTTTTAGGGAGAAAATACTAAAATCCCGCACCGGAGCCGATAAAACAAAATTTAAATGAACACACAGAACACATAGTCCCGAAGATCATTAATTTATCAAATAGAAATCGCAACAATAATGAGATGAACCTCCTATTAAAGGATATAAAGTTTACTCCGACACGCACCCCTAATCTCATTGAACTGATATCTGATATTGAACACTTCAAACGCCACCTCCGACTTATAGAATTCTTCAGCAGTAAGGATTTAAATGATGAATCAGTAGTCAGAAATAAATCCCACTTCATCCCCTAAAAGAGAAAGGACAAATATTTAGACGCGTATATAGAAACGATTTCAAAATTTCCCCTAAATTCCCACAGATGCAAACAAAACCTTCGTGAAGAAGAAAAGGAAGCCTTACAAACACTGAAGAATGACAACTCAGTCATCCTAAAAGGAGCCGATAAGGGAGGGACGATAGTAATCATGGACAAGGACTATTATAAAGATAAAATATTGGAAATGTTAACAAACCAAACCTACTACAAGGAAGAACCATGACACCCAGAAAAAGCAATAATGAATAAAATCAGAAGACTAATCAATGAATTCCAAGATTCCTTCAGACAAGGAGAAAGATTATATATGCAACTCTGTAATCAAAGAGAGCAATTACCCAAAATCCAGAAAAGCTCCGAAATACAAAGTGCCATATATAAGCAGAAGAACCAGTACCTAAAAATACTAAGGCCTGCTAACCTCAAACCAAGACCGATAGTTGCTGGACCTCAAGCACCAACACAACAACTAAGTCATTTTTTAGATATACTCCTGAAACCTTTGTACCTTTTAATACCCAGTACGGGATGTACGGGAAGGCATAGATTTCATCCAACACATCCCTCCAACTGTCGCAGAAGGTACTATACTTACAAGTTTTGATGTCACTAATCTCTATACTAATATACCTCACACTTTAGGCCTAAAAGTAACCAAACACTGGGTAGAGAAACATAGAGGACGGATAAATGAACACTTAAATACTGACTTTATCACCATGGCCACACGCCTAGTACTAGAAGAAAATACATTTAGATTCGACAATAAAACATATCGACAGTTAAAGGGCACGGCTATGAGTACGCAGTTTGCGCCTTCATATGCAAACTTAGTTATGGGATACTCGGAAGAAAAACTTTATGGGGAAGTAGAAAAAACTTTTGATCAGTAGTACAAGAAATATATCATTAAAAAGAGGAAACACTTGATGATTGCTTCATCTTCTGGGATAGATCGAATGAAGACCTAAGTATATTTAACAATATACTGAATACACTAAATCCATCCGTCAAATTCACGACAGAATCCAATTGCAATGAATTACCATTTCTGGGTATCCACATAAAAATACAGAACTCCAGTCACAACAGACATATTTTACAAAATAACTGACACACACCAATATTTAAACTTCTACTCTTGCCATCCATCACACATCAAAAGAAACATCCCATACAGCATGGCAAGACGCATCTGTGCTATAGTGACTGACCTCGAAATACGTGAAATCCAACTCAACGAATTCAAAGGCTGCCTCACGATGCAGAAATACCACTTGAAATTAATTAATGAGGGAATTAAAAAGGCGATGAAATTGAACATCACCCAACTACGGACACCTAAGGAAAAATTTATTGAAAACACAATTCCGTTCCTTAACACACTCAGTCCAACATCTTTCATGCCATAAAATCGAACTTACCTATACTCCTACAAAGCCCCAAAATAAGTAATCTGATTGAAAAAAAACCCCACCTTATGGAATAGCAGACGCCAACCAAAATGTCTTTAAAAACACCTTACAAGGGCAGAATTCAAATCAGAAAATGAAACAGAATCATCAGTAAAAGAATGTGGAGATAAGAGATGTGGAACATGAAACAACATCAACTTCAAATACTTGGAAAGTGGTTCCCAAATAAAATTCAAGAGCGGATCCCTTTTCAAAATAAATACAGATATGAACTACAAAACACAAAACCTCATATACTGCATTACCTGCCTAAACTGCAAAAGAAAATTACATTGGCGAAACAAATGATTCCCTCTGCCAACGTGCAAGAATCCACAGGCAACATATCTGACAAGAGGAATTACTCAAGATTCCATTAAGTAAGCATCTGGAAAATATGCAGCGACGGAAAATTCTAAATTTTTTTTTTTTTTTCTTTTTGCAGAGGTCACCATCCTTAAACCCATTCCAATACAATGGTAAATGACTAAATAAATAAATGAATGGTAAATCGGAAGGGGGATCCCTCTCCCTCTCCCCATCGGTCTATCTATCTATCTATCTATCTATCTATCTATCTCCATTGTCAATGGAACCTCATTCAAAAAAACAAAACAAAGCCAACGTTCTCTCCGACCCCCCACAACATCTGTTTTATATAAATGAACAAGCTGTTCGAGAAACGAACGAAAAAGCTAATAATAATTAATTCGTTTTATTGGCCACAAGTGCTGATATCAATTAAAAACATGTAAGGACAAAGACAGGACGAAAGTTACAAAAGGTTTTGTCTGAAAAGGTAGGAACGTTCGTCTAAACAGAGGAAGAAAACGGAGAAAGATATAACAAATAAATAGATAGATAAATAAATAAATAAATAAATAAATAAATAAAAAAAAAATTAATAGAACTCCCAAAGGGGGAGGCGCTTCGAAAAAGGAAAGGTTACACGTGGAAAAACCCATAAAACCACGGGAGGCTGGTCAGAAAAAATAAGAAAGGGGTATAGAGCCCTTTCTCCT
>NC_068990.1:51477827-51484773 GCF_001194135.2 Octopus bimaculoides
CACACACACACACACACACTCACTCCAACACTGCGCGCATGCATGACGATAAAACAATTTTTAATGTCATGATGTTTATCTTTTAGATTCAAACCAAACATCACTGCAACAAAAATCTTCGCAGACTTAACAAAATCGTCTGCCACGAAGTTCATTTAAAAAAAAAAAATGAATAACAAAAATATAAATTTTATTTCGAACAGGTATCAAGAATGTTTAAAAAAAATAAATCGATCGATAATTGATAGTGCAACTCCACCTATCTATAGATCAAAGAGATGCAAATATTGGCAAAACATAACATGCTAATGGCCATGCAGTTAAATTTGATCACGAATCCCTACAAGGCGTTCAATAAACGCTACCAATTAATGTTCTTGCAGTAAAGCAGATTCAACTTGTCGACTTCTTGAAATTATCAGCCTGGCTGACTATTCGCATATTCAACAGTGACTTCTAGACTAAAGCATCAATATATACTGCCACTTCAACAATACGCACAAACTACATGAAGACGAGTTATCGATCAGCTAGAAAGAGTAGCCAAAGTTCCCTAAAATCGCAGTATACTCTCGTAACGCAAATGATTCTTTGATTATGTAGTCCCGATGTAACTCCGTCTGAAACAACGTCTAAATACATAAATCTGCTCGACAGAAGCAGGGGAGACCTGAGCTAAACAACATCACGCACCATCTACTGATGCGTGGATATGAAAAAGTTCGTCAGAACTTTTAAAGTAGTATGGGACTAGATGGTAGTGTTACTTTGGCATGGTACATCTCAAACAATTGCTTTTCAAACTCGAGAATTTCAGAAAAAGCGATCTTGTTGCCACAACATCATCAGCAGTGTGTCAGCTCCCATAATACCAATGTGTAATAGGAAAACTGTTTTCGTTCGAAATGTCTCATTTCTAATGTAACTTACTGTATTTTCTCCACAATCTTTCTTCTTGATATGATTTCTATAATCACTCACACAGCTCTCTAAAACAATATTACCTGTACCGCTTCTCCAATCTTAGATGTTATACATTTACAATCTGAAAATGATACACCTGGTAAACTCTTAAGTTTAAACAACAAAATAAACCATCTCAATTTTTGTTGTTCATTTATGGAAACAAGTATATTAAGAGCATTCTTCTTCAAATTAGTGAATCTACATCTCTGTCTTTACTGCTTTAACCATTTCTTACTTTGTCTCACTTCTTTTCCTTTTTATTCTTCCTTTATTCACGTTTACTAAATTCCAATTTGTTTAACTGCAATATATAAAAAAGAGAAAGAAAACTAACTGCTATAGGAAGTGGACACATTGTACAACTGTTTAATGTGTTGTATACAAATCCTGCTCTGAAAGAAGCCTGCAATCGACAGGCATTTATGGTCAGTAGCGGAGATATTTAAGAAAAAAAATCTAAACGTGATCATTGGAAAGAATTCATAATGAAAGGCCATGCACAAATTTAGCTTTGCGAACTCTCTCTCTTCTTAATATTTCATTTTCACTTATTTGTGTCTGTTGACTGAACCTCAAAATCAAATAAATGAGAAAGGAATGATGCGGAAGATAAAGTAGTAATGAGTGATGACCAGATGGATAAACAACAAAATGTAGAAATTTGCGTCCAATCCTTGAACAAGACACTCAACCTTAGAATAGAGAACAAAACACTCATCTTTGAAAGTTAATTTACATTAGTGTATGATCCTAATTTCTGACTTTCAGCAAGATACCTGTCTTTGTTTCATTCAATTTATCGACTCGGGTAACATTTACAAAACTTATAGGCTAGATTCCCTATACTCATTACATCCTATAATATTTCACTTCCACTACTATTATCAGTGTTATATTAATCATTCTAACCACTGTGATATAATTCTTTGTCTAGCAAACAATAATAGCTACAACTTTGAATGCTAATTTAACGTTCAAGTGGAAACTAGATATTGCCTCCGCTTAATTTTACCTTGATAGAAATACATGTAGATGATCTATTATGTATTTTAAAAGAAAATATATGAAGACATATAATCCATTGACTTTTTAGTATCTATGACTGGTAAAATGACGTACCTTAGATTTGATCTTTCCATATCACTAATTTTCTAAACAAAAATGTTTATAACCGCGATAAAAGTTGTCTGGTGGCCTGAGCCTATCGTACAGAAGCATATTCCTTGTCTAATATTGTTGAGGTTCACCACTAAAATTATATAATTTAATCTTTGAGCAATTTGTCTGGCGTCACCTCAACGCTGTTTTATTTCGCGTAGTCAGAGTAAGAATGATATCACACTTGAGACCGTCGGAAGATTTTGGGTCCTTCGTGACTGGAGGGAGAAGGGAGGAAAGCATTTATTCTCGTAGTGCATACCTAGCTTCAATGTCTGCAACTCTGCTGAAGATACCCAAGGGCCAGTGGGGCTGTATAATTAGGATTACTACCCAATATTAACAACAAAACCTGCCTAATTTACATTTTCAAAGCAGATATTTAATTCATCTCCGAGTAACTGTGAACCCCTTACACTTTCTTTCAAGGTTGCCCGTGATTAGATTTGTATTTATATGAAATGCAGTTTCTTTTGGTAGGAAACAAGTACCTGGAAATATATGATTGCTGGGATTTTCCATAGATAATATTTGACACTCTATTGTTTGGTTTGCAGAAATCTGCCCTGAGAATAGTTTCTCCTTCGGTAACATTGCTGGGAATGTTTACTGTTAATTAAACTGAAAGCTTTAAAAGCGTATCTAAGCAAAAGTTAATTTAATAAATGCCACAATTTAAAACCATCGCTTAATGTGGTACACAAATACATACGTGTTTGCACATATATGGCATTGCACATCACATGTGTGTTTGCGCATCTTTCAGTTTTCACGTCACAATATAGCAATAAAGTCTTTAATTATAAAGCGGTGTACCTATATATTTGTATGGAATTTAATATATTTCTACATTTTACGCATTAAATAGGGAAATACGTATACAGTGTGGGTATCGATATACATTTGTTCCTTGTCCAGGAACCAGGATCATGAATCATGCTGTATTAATAATTTCCCGATGGTCAGCCTCGTGTTTTCATGTAAACGAGGCATATATTTGTTTACATTTTAATAAGTAACCTTCACCTTTTATCAGCGACAGTTTGCAAGTGGTAGAAGTGATTGAATGCTGATAAAACTGGTTCTTTTGGCCGTCATCTAACTATCGAAAGAATGGGGATTGGGCCTGATTTTACAGCGATAATAAAAAGTGCAAATATGAGATTTTAGAATTCTTTACATGCTGCATACATTTGAGGAAAAAACTATTTTGAAATATTTGTCTTCTACAAAGGTCACAGAGAGGTGAAGTTCCATTGAAATGGTGGTATCCATTCAATATTGTCCAAACAAGCGTGCATTTGCCATTATACAGAGCTAAATTAGCTAGCGTACTCAACTTTCTGTATTAATAATATAGGAGACAAATTTTATACAGATGCTTCTTCTTTAGCGTTTCTGTCACCGTTTTCCATTTTTTTCTCCATAGTTATACATGTTCTTTCCTCTTTTCGGGCATTTAGTCTTCATATGTGGCCTCTCTCCCCGCATATGTAACAGTTTGGCTTCCTTCCTTCAACTACGACATTTAATGTCCTCTCATCCTCCACTTCAATCTGGTAGGGAATTTTTTCCATGTCCTCGAATGTGGCAAAAAGCCACATTTCGAATCCAAATCCCCACCAGTTGAGCACTTTTGTTTCCGCCACTGGTCCCAATTCCGGATCCTCCTTGGTTACAGCCAGAACTGTTGCAACCAACCACTCCGGTTTTATTTCTGGTAGTACTCTCGGAATTCTTATTCTCACACTTCTTCTTCCTCTATAACTTGGTAGTAATGCTATTTTTTGTGTTTTTAAAATGGTGGTCGCATGCTTGGTTGCCTCTTCTATGGTGGCAAACCTCACCTCTACCGTACCGAACTTTCTTCCTCTGCTGATGTACGTGACTTCATTCACAATTTTACCCAGGCACACCTCGATTTCTTCTTCCGTCACCATTTCAATTTTACTGGTCTCGACAGCCTATGTACGATACACAACTGTCCTCAGAATTTTATCTTCTTTAGTCTCTTTTTTTGTGTGGGGGGTGGGGTCAATTTGTATGAGTCTCCCTCTACTTCTATCAAATTCCTGCTTCTGGTCACCTCCTCCATATCTAGCTCGATCAACTTGGTTTCCAGCGGCACTGGCTTTTTCGCCGCAGCGGCCCTGGTGTAGCTCTCTATACTGGAGACGCTACCACTCGCCACAGGTGGGGAAAAAATGCAGCAGCTCGCGTGAAACGTTACAACAATAAATTCCACAAAAATCACAATTATTCACAGACAACTTACAGTAATTCACACAGTTTTCACAGAGTAACACTGCAGTATTCACAATAATTCACCAATTTCATATGATACGAGATAATTCACAGAGACGAAATACCGTTAAGTATTTCGCCCGGCGTTCTGACGTTTTTATCAGCTCGCTGCTTTGCCCTTCCTAAATATTAAATCTAAAAACTTATCATGATGCATTCTATTTTTATACAATGCCTGAAAAGTTATTTTAGCACTTATAAATACATTCTATAAAAAAAATGGATGCTGTTACAATGAGTCTAGTGGTAAGCAAGCTACATTTTTAAATAATTATTCTCCGTTGTACAATATTCTTCGAAATATTAAACTATACGATAATGTTACACAATGTTGAACTGTTATGTAGTGTAGTTCTAGTGCAATATGGTTCATTATGAGGTGCTATGATGTATTATCTAACACTTTCTTCTTCTCGTCGCCATCTTAAAATAACGAGATACTGCATACAATAGTTTGGTTATATCGTGTTTATGAGGTAGCTTTCTAAAATTAAATTGATATTCCAGCAATTTCAGTAACTCTTAGATTTTTTCTTCATTCTGAGAATTTAAAATTCCGGTTCAATGACAAAAGCAGACTCGGTATAAATTTGTTACATATTCATCACTACTTATCGTCGAAAATTGTCCTTGCATTAAAACAAAACTGCAGTACAGTACACTTACATACAACTCATTTATACACATATTAATAGACATACACACACTCATAGGATTACATGGAATATAATATTGCTTACACTTTTGTATAGGAGGAAGATGTGTGATAAACTGTGCGAATTAGTTTGCAATTGAAATTTGTTATTGAAACTTTATATAAAATACTTTATTGCATCAGGGAGAATTATTTCAATTGTATTTTGTGTTGTAATCTTAATGTTGTAAAAGTAAAAATAGAAGTAAATTGTAAACATGTAAAAAGTTATTGAAAAGAAACAGAAACGTGTAAAACAGGATTATCATACAATAACTACTACTATTACTACTACTACTACTACTACTACTACTACTAATAATAATAATAATAATGATGATGATGATGATGATGATGATGATGATGATGATGATGATGATGATAATAATAATAATTTGAAAACAAATTATTTCCTATGTAGAGTGAAACAGAATGGCTTCCTTGCAAATGTGGATTAAAATTATTACCATCAATCAGAGAATTCAGAAGAAAAAAAAAATTATCCATTCAAAGAGAAATATAACTGAATCCCGTCTACACGAAAGTCAGTCTTACAGAAATTATTTAGTATGTTCTTATTCGTTGAACTTGCTTCTTAATAGGTTTTTCATTGATAGATTTTTACATTTTCTTATCGATTTAAATTTTTATAACTCACGCTTTCTTTACTTTTTACTCCTTTTGATTGCTTATAATTTTAATTTTAATTTTTAAAAAATATTTTTATATATTTGGTATATTTTTCTATGTTCATTACATTTTTATTGTATATATTTCTCTTTTTCCTATTCACTCTGTAATTAAATTTCTTTCTTTATCTCTCTCTTTCTCTATATCTCTCCCTTTCTCTTCCCTTCTCTCTCGCTCTAAGCATTCCTCTACTTGTAATGATGTCAATATTGGATGTTAAGAAGTTACAGTAATATTAGAAGAAAACAAAATATTAAAAAATCTCTATCATTAATAAGTGTACTTTGCTGTATTATAAAAAACGTGTAATTAGAACGTGGAGGTATAGGTGTCCGTGACTATGCCCGTGTTTGTGTGTGTACATATATTTGTATACAACCCCACAAGTTTTGCAAATATGTATAATTGCTAACGCGACTACGCCCGGTCTTTATCCTCTTTTGATAAGGTGTTACTTTATTAATCCCTTATATTTTGTTGTTAACGTTGAAATTGAGAAAACAATAAATATTTTAAGACTTCCACGGTCTTATTGTTGCATGAAGAAGAATTTTTGTTTAGTTATGTAATGAAATACAGAACATCTTGAAATGCTGATGGTGCGAAAATATAGGGCTGATATAATAGAAAAGAATGTTATTAAATTAATAAAAAAGTGAAGTATTGGCAGGATCTTTAAAAGGTTGGTATTTTTTTAAATTTTTTGATCCTTCGTGTTCAGTCTTTAAAAATACCAAAGTCAGTTTTGTCTATCATATTTCACAGCTTGATTGAATACATTGTCAATCAATCACATTTAAATTTGACCTATGGTTAAAAAACAACAACAGCTATTGTTCTGTCCTACTGATTTTCCATTCTGCTGACCACATGCCAATATAACATTTTGGTCTTTTTCTCGCTTTACATGTTTCCGTGATTTGACTGTAGCCATGCTGGGGCACCACCTTCAAAGGTTTTAATCGAACAAATCGACCCAAGGATTTTTTAAAATCTAGTACTTATTCTATAGGGTCTTTTGCCGAACGACTATGTTACGGGAACGTAAACACACCAACACCAGTTGTCAAGCGGTGATGGGGGACAAACACAGACACTAAGACACACATAGGCACCTACATATATATATATATA